>NW_010965169.1:43356-48265 GCF_000463585.1 Tarenaya hassleriana
AGGATGACTACGGGTGTTGGGATCGTATTCGCGTGTATGGGTATTTACTAAGTATGCATGAATAATGATTATGACTTGTATTCGGGAATCATCAAGCAAGAAAGATAGAGAATTCACCTCTCGGTCTACTAACTCTCTACCTACAGAGTAACTCGTCAATCTCTCGATCTATTCAAGTTAACCCTAGGTGCATAAAGAACGCTATCATCAACCCTAGATCGATTAAGCCATATCTCTGTGTGAATAATACGATCTATCCTATTGATTTTGATCCGAAACAAACCCATATCTCTATGTGGTTCAGAATCCAAGATAATTGATCAAGGGGTTAGCAAACATCAATCCAATAAAAGTGTAAATCAATAGAACCGAATCAAATCAAACCCGAAATCCAAGTTAGGGTTCAAACATACCCAAAACACATACGAATCCCTAACCCATAGTCGTGGATCTACTCACGGTTCATAGAAGACAACAAAAAGCTCATAAAGAAAGAGATAAAAGAAAGGAGAGAAAAGCTCATGTAGATGTGTAGTCTCCACGATCGAATCCTCCTTCTTCTTCCCGAAATCCCGTGAACTTCTATTCTTCTCTCACCAAAAGCTCTCCAAAAATCTGTATCTAGGTGTTCTCTAAGGCTCTCTCTTGTTCTAGGACGTGGCTAGGGCTTTTTTATCACCCTAGGGTGGCTCCCAAGAGTTCTAATCCCATTCCAATGCTGAAAATCGCGAATTAGGGTTTCTGGTTGGATCCGGACCGATTCCAGGTGGATCCGGACCGGATCCAGATTCCTGGGGTCGAGTTGTGCGTTCCTGATCCGGACCGATTCCAGCCGGAATCGGCCCTGCACCGGCAGTTCTCTGGTCTTCACGAATTCGCTCATAACTCTCTGCTCCGGTGTCGGATTTACGCGGTTTTGATGTCTACGCGAAGCTCTTGAAGTGCTCTTTCCAATGGTATAGGTCTCGCACGATTTGGACCTCTGTAGAGAAAGTTATTGATGTCGCAACATGAGTACCTCATCCAGACTTCTCCTTTAACGCTCCAATTAGCTCCTTTTCGAGTCCAATCATCTCCGAAACCTGTAACTCTGCAAAACTAGAGCACAACCGGGTTTTGTATCCTAACACGCCTAGAATGCCTATGAATGCATGTGATTATCCTATAAAACCTAGACAAACTCTCATCAAAATATAGAGAAGAATAGGAGTTATCACTACTCCAAAGCGAACACACTTATTTTGGAGTTCTCTCGAGATGGACAACCGAAAAGGTAGATGGATCTTGTTGTTATGAGTATCTCAATCAATTCCTTTAAGTTATCTTTGACTGTGTAGTCTCATACCTACATAGCCCTCAGATCCCTCTCATTCCGGTGGATTCGATTCATCCGTATATCCTCTATCCAGAAGCTCGTTAGGAGTCGCCCCTTATCCGTGCCTCTCGCACCGGCGATCACTCTCCACCCTCCTACGGTACTCGGGCTAGCATAACTATAATGTAATGAGAAGAAACGATATAGCAATAAAAATGTTTCCCTTATTTTTCTGTTTTGTTCTTTCTTTTTTATTTATTTTCCGCATTTTATTTTTCTACATGTCATCAAATTTGGTTCTCCTTTGATTGTGAATATCTCCAATGTCTCTTTTTGCTTCTTTACTTCAACAATCCAAACCCCCGGATTGAGATCTTTCCTTTGAACTCATGTGTGATGCCAACGACTACGCAGTGGGGACAATTTTGGGACAGAAAAAGGCTGAAAAACATATGTAGTATACTAAGCGAGCAAGACACTAGATGATGCCCAAATGAACTACTCAACTATGAAGAAGGAGCTCCTTGTCGTGTTATTCGCCTTTGAAAAATTCAGATCTTACCTAGTTGGATCAAATGTTGACATTGTCTACACGGATCACGCGACATTGTGATATCTACTCATTAAGAAAGATGAAAAGCTATGATTGATTAGATGCATACTGCATCTACAAGAGTTCGACCTGGAGACCTGATATTAGAAAGGGACAGAAAACACAGTGACAAATCATTTGTCAAGACTAGAGGTACCCGATAAGTTACAATCAATGATTCACTACGAGAGGAGAAAATGTTAGCGTTGGAGGTTAGTTCAAAAACCTCTTGGTATGCAGATTTTGTTAATTATTTATTTTCCAAGGTGGCTCCACCACAGTTGAACTATAATGGGAAAAACAAATTTCCTCTACGACGTTCGGGACTACTTTTAGGACGAGTTGTTTCTCTTCAAATGAAAAAAGATGGATTGTTTAGAAGATTCATCCCCGCAAAGAAAGTACAACGAAGGATCGAATGGCTCTTGGGGTTGATAAATTGATTCCACTTGTGTGTTTTGTGGTAACAAGGAGGAAAGCCGAAATCATCTATTTTTCCTATGTTTAGTGTTACAGAAACTTCTGACCTTCCCTTTGAGGAAATGGGGTGGCATTCCTCTTACTTTTTTCTTGGACAACGTTCTTGCTTTGTTAGGAAAGACACGAGACTGCAAATTACATAAATAGACAACTTGCATTCAATGTGGTCATGATCTTCTAAAAATCTCGAAACACCATTTCAATGTGGTCGTGATCTTCATAAAGGATTTGGACTGAACAAAATTTAAGGATTCATCATAAATCTCGATATAAAGATAACGCAGCCATGGCAAGGACCACTCCTTCCGGACGAAAATGGTTGCTATCACATTCTCCCACTACGACACAACATCGACCCTTCTCTAAATGGTTTCCAACTCTCCACTCGTCTAGTATTTGGTCACATTTGGAAGCTCCTCTTACTCTCTAATTTTTATAACTCATTTTTCTACATCTAGCCTTCCGAGATAACACAGATTACCATAGTTGTGGTCTATTTTGTAATCACGCAAAATCATGATCAATATATAAACAATCTTTCAACATCAACATCAACAACGTTTTAATCTCAAGTTTATTTTGGGTTGGTCGGATGAATTCTTCACTTTCACTCATTTCGATTTTGAGTTAGCTCTTTCAGAATTTGTAACAATTTCAAGTCATTTCTAATGATACGTTTCCAAGTAAACCTATGTTTACCCCTTCCCTTTCTCATCACCTTCATTTCTATACTCTCCACTTTTCTAACTGACGAATCTATCGGTCTACGCTGAAAATGTTCAAACCATGTTAAACGTATCTTTAGTAACTTTTCTTCTATATCTGTTATTCATATTTTTTCTCTAATAATATCATTTCTAATTCTATCCATCCTAGATTTTGTCATGTCTTGTGACTTCATTATGATGACCGAATTCTGAATCCAGTAACCAGGATGCGACACATGGACAAGAATACAAAACTCACATATAATACAAATCACAGGATTTTTAAAACATTTAAAATGTCAATACACGCAGTGAAAAATATAATTATTACAAACACTCGGTATTAATGTGTTGGGTTCCCTTCGGGTTCCTAGCATGCGATCTCATCGATCTAGGGTTTGGATTCTAGGTTTCACGCAGCGGAAGGAAAGAACTAAACCTAGCCAAACGTAACACAAAACCAATTGTGCAATAACCCGAACAATCGTGTATATCATCGTGGGATTCGAATACTTACCTCGTTCTTTCAAGATCTGAAAGTCTCAATCGATCCAGGGCCTGTTTTAATCACCAAGAGTTGAAAGCACAACTCCTCTACACGTATCCACACCGGCGGGATGAATTCCAACACTTTGGAACGTATCTGCTAGGATTTGTGAAGCGAAAATGATGTCCTTGACTTGGAATCGATATTCCAATCACTAGAACTCAAAATCAAGTTTCTCTAAGCTCTAATGAGTGTCTTGGACGTCTGAGGTTCGTTCGCTAGGGTTTGTGGCGGCTCTCTCATTAATTAGGATTGCCCAAAACCCTTAAAACGCGAAATAGAAAATCTGCCCGAAAGTCGGACCGTCCGGTCTAGGTCTTGGACCGGACGGTCTGACATTCCACGCGGAACGGACGTTCTGCTTTCCCTCGCATAACGGACGGTCTTGATGCCTGGACCGTCCGGTCCACACCTGGACCGGACGGTCTGGACCTTTGCGGAACGGTTGGTCCGTTCCTCAGCAGAACGAACGGACCATCATGTCTAGACCGTCCGGTCTGGCTGTCTGGAACTCTTCCAGCTCGTTCTGTGGTTCCTTTCTCGCGTCGTTCTCTTCACGTGTGATCCATCCCTAATGGTGTGTGACCCTGTAGTCCCATTCGAAGTGGCAGTGGCTTCGGAAACCCTTTTCCCGAACCACAAGTCATGGTTAGCCTCTAGCAAGACGCCATGACCACCCACCTAGAATAGAGTTAGAGGTGATCTAACAAAGCCATTCATAGTTCGAGTTCTGATCCTTTGTCTCATGATGTCGTATGTTGAACAAGGGCATGGTATGAGCCACCCTTCAAGTTCAACCGCTTACTCGTCTAGGCAAACCGACTGATAAAATAGATGTACATTCATCTATAGCGTGATCACGCATTTTCACAGTCCGATTTCCACCAGGGGCCCAGCGACATCTCTCCTGCGTTGGAGGTGACAAGTCCCATATTGCATGTCTACTATCTGCATATGATTCGTGAACGTATCTGAGCAACGCCGTTATGATCATCCGGTTAAAGACGACGTTTGACGCAGTCAAGACACGTCACTCCTCATATCAGATACTCTAGACATCTCAGGTCTGAGGATCCAAGAACGAACCGCTGTATGAGATTCAAGTCATGACTCTGTCCATGTGACAATCTCATGGGGGTCATCCAGTCACTCGTTCACAACGAGTACCCATGATTGTGATCTACATCCAACGCGTTAATCACACCTCATGCTAGTCTTAATTCATCATAGTTCCCACAATGATAACTGACCAGGGAATTTAGAATCAT
>NW_010965169.1:48337-51531 GCF_000463585.1 Tarenaya hassleriana
AACCAGGCTCTGATACCACTGTTGGGTTATCTACGGGTTCCTAGCATGCGATCATATCGATCTAGGGTTTGGTTTACTAGGTTTCATGCAGCGGAAGAAAAATCTAAACCTAGTCAAACGTCACACACAACCAAACTCGCAAAACCCGAAAGATCGTGTATATCACCGAGGGAATCATTACTTACCGCGTTCTCGATGAGACTTGAAGTTTATTTCGATCCGGGGCCTGTTCTAAATCACCAAGAGCTGAAAGTACAGCTCCTCTACACGTATCCACACCGACGGGAAGGATTCCAAATGATTTGGAACGAATCTTCTAGGATTAGTGAAGAAAAAGGGCAACTCAAGAGACGGGATCCAATCCCGGGACAATAGAAATTGAAGAGAACAGCTTCTCTAGGGTTCTAGGATGTTTCTCTGAGTTTTTAGGTCGGCTCTCATTGAGTTTGGACGAAATCCCAAACTTAAATAAGATTAGAAAACCCTAAAACGAATTTTTGGAAATATTCCGGATCCCGGTCCGCCGGACCAGGAGCTTGGTCCGGCGGACCAGGCTTAGTCCGACGCTCGCGGACCGGCTGACCACGTGTGGTCAGCTCCGGACCAAGACCCTTCTTGGTCAGTTCGGTCCGACTTGCGACTTGTCATTTCTCTGGTCAGCCGGACCAGGTCTGGACAGATGACCGTGGACCGAGCTTCCGGACCTCCCGCACTGACCAAACTTGGTCTGGGGCTGACCAAACTTGGTCAGCTCCGGACCAACGCACTGAAAACTCCTTTTCATGCTCATTTCGGTCAAATCTCGTTTCTATTCTTCGTATTCTTCACGTATAAGTCCATCCCTATTGGTGTGTGACCCTGTAGGCCCATTCGCAGTGGCAGTAGCCTCGAGACCCATTCCCGATCTACAAGTCATGGTTAGCCTCTAGCAAGACGCCATGACCACCCATTTAGAATTGAGTTAGAGGTGATCTAACCAAGGCAATAACAGCTCGAGTTCTGATCCTTTATCTCACGATATCATGTGTTGAACAAGGGCATGGTTTGAGCCACCCTTCAAGTTCAACTGCTTTCTCGTCTTGGCAAATCGACTAATAAAATAGATGCAACTTCATCTATAGCGTGGCCACGCGTTTTTATAGTCCGACTTCCACGAGAGGGCCCAGCGATATCTCTCCTGTTAAGGAGGTGACAAGTCCCATATTGCATGTCTACTCTCTCCATATGATTCGTGAACGTATCTGATCAACGCCGTTATGATCATCCGGTTAAAGACGACGTTTGACGCAGTCAAGACACGTCACTCCTCATATCAGATACTCTAGATATCTCAGGTATGAGGATCCATAAACGAACTGCTGTATGAGATTCAAGTCATGACTCTGTCCATGTGACAATCTCATGTGGGTCAACCAGTCACTCGTTCACAACGAGTACCCATGATTGTGATATGCATCCAATGCATCGATCACTCCTCATGCTAGTCTTAATTCAACATTGTTTCCACAATGTTGACTGACTAGGGAGTTTAGAATCATTCTCTAATGATTCAAGGATGCCGAAATACAACAAACATGCTAATCGTATAACGGAAAAATAATGCATTCATAAATCAATGAATCAATACAAAGTCAAAATGTCATATTACGGATTATCCTAGAGCATTACAACCAACAATCTCCCACTATGCTCTATGATCTATCCTACAAGCATCTAATCCCCATACCCTTAACATGACCATCATGTTTTGACGAAGGGAGAGGCTTCGTCAATGGGTCGGCAATATTATCATCTGTCGACACTCTGCTTATCTTCACGTCTCCTTTGTCGATGATTTCTCTGATCAAGTGAAATCTCCTGAGTATGTGTTTGGATCTCTGGAGTGACCGGGGTTCCTTAGCTTGCGCAATCGCACCATTGTTGTCACAATACAACTCAATGGGATCTGCAATGCTAGGAATGACGCCCAGGTCTCCCACGAATTTTCTGATCCAAACAGCTTCCTTAGCTGCATCCGATGCTGCTATGTACTCGGTTCTGTAGTCGAATCTGCAACGGTTGGCTGTTTGGAACTCTTTCAACTAATAGCCCCACCGTTTAGGCAGAAAACGTAACCTGACTGCGATCTGAAGTCATCTCTGTCGGTTTGGAAACTAGCATCGGTATAACCCTTTATAGCGAGCTCGTCTTCCAATCCGCCATACACCAAGAACAAATCCTTAGTCCTTCTCAAGTACTTAAGGATGTTCTTGACCGCAATCCAGTGAGCCTCACCTGGTGTAGACTGATATCTACTAGTCATACTCAATGCATATGATACATCCGGACGAGTACACAACATGCCGTACATGATGGATCCAATTGCCGAGGCATATGGAATCCTACTCATGCGCTCTCGCTCATCCTGTGTGATTAGCATGTTTATTGTATTTCGGCATCCTTGAATCATTAGAGAATGATTCTAAACTCCCTAGTCAGTAATCATTGTGGGAACAATGTTGAATGAAGACTAGCATGAGGTGTGATCAACGCGTAGGATGTAGATCACAATCATGGGTACTCGTTATGAACGAGTGACTGGATGACCCGCATGAGATTGTCACATGGACAGAGTCATGACTTGAATCTCATACAGCGGTTCGTTTATGGATCCTCATACCTGAGACGTCTAGAGTATCTGATATGAGGAGTGACGTGTCTTGACTGCGTCTTGTACACACATGGCTCATCTTCGTTTTGCAGGAAGCCAAACGTTTTGACTGCCTCGTCAAAACGAAGATTCCAGCTCCTCAAAGCCTGCTTCAGTCCATAAATGGATCTCTGAAGCTTGCACACCTTCCTCGGACTCAGGATCAAAACAAAACCCTCGGGTTGTGTCATGTACACATCCTCGAGCAAATTCCCGTTACACCTTCCTCGGACTCAGGATCAACAAAACCCTCGGGTTGTGTTATGTACACATCCTCGAGCAAATTTCCGTTAAGGAATGCAGTCTTGACGTCCATTTGCCATATCTCGTCTTCATAATACGCAGCTATGGCTAGCAGAATCCGTATGGATTTAAGCATCACGACTGGTGAAAAGGTTTCATCATAGTCTATACCATCAATCTGCCGAAACCCTTTCGCGACGAGTCGTGCCTTATAGGTATGCACGATGCCATCCATGTCGGTTTTCTTCTTGAAAACCCACTT
>NW_010965169.1:60564-63171 GCF_000463585.1 Tarenaya hassleriana
CATTTATGAAGATTTGGGGATGCGACGTTTACGTGAAACGTCTGGCTTCTGATAAGCTATCCGCCAAGTCTGATAAATGCATATTTGTGGGTTACCCTAAGGAAACTAAAGGGTACTGGTTCTACAACCCATCTGAGAACAAAGTGTTTGTTGCTCGGAATGGATCTTTCTTGGAGAGAGAGTTCGTCTCCAAGAGAGTTAGTGGGAGTAGAATAGATCTCGAAGAAGTTCGAGAACCACAAATAGTCGAAGAACCGAGTGAACAGGTCAAAACAGTTCAACCTGTATCAGAAGTTGTTGAGACAGCACCTCCTAGTGAACCTCGGAGATCTGTTAGAATTCGCCAAGAGCCTACAAGATATGGTTTTCTTGTGACTGGACATCTGGATGAGTACCCAACATGGCATACATGATGGATCCAATTGCTGAGGCATATGGAATCCTACTCATGCGCTCTTGCTCATCCTGTGTCTTTGGACACTGAGTCTTGCTAAGAGCTACGTCATGTCCCATTGGCAAGGCACCCCTCTTGGAGTCTTGCATCTTGAACTGATTCAAGACCTTGTCAATGTATGTACTCTGACTTAGACCAAGAAGCCTTCTCGATCTATCTCTATAGATCTTGATTCCTAGAATATAGGCGGCTTCTCCTAAGTCCTTCATCGAAAAGACCGATCCTAGCCAGGATTTTACTCCTTGCAAGGTAGGAACGTCATTTCCGATGAGCAATATATCATCTACATAAAGTACAAGGAAGACCACTGCGCTCCCACTGACCTTCTTGTACACACATGGCTCATCTTCGTTTTGCAGGAAGCCAAACGTTTTGACTGCCTCGTCAAAACGAAGATTCCAGCTCCTCAAAGCCTGCTTCAGTCCATAAATGGATCTCTGAAGCTTGCACACCTTCCTCGGACTCTTAGGATCAACAAAACCCTCGGGTTGTGTCATGTACACATCCTCGAGCAAATTCCCGTTAAGGAATGCGGTCTTGACGTCCATCTGCCATATCTCGTAGTCATAATACGCAGCTATGGCCAGCAGAATCCGTATGGATTTAAGCATCACGACTGGTGAAAAGGTTTCATCATAGTCTATACCATGAATCTGCCGAAACCCTTTCGCGACGAGTCGAGCTTTATAGGTATGCACGATGCCATCCATGTCGGTTTTCTTCTTGAAAACCCACTTGCATCCAATGGTCTTAATACCATCGAACGAATCGACCATAGTCCACACTTTGTTGTCGTACATGGATTGCATCTCAGACTCCATGGCCTGGTGCCATTTCTCGGAATCGGAACTTGCCACAGCCTCTGAATATGACGTAGGCTCGTCATGTTCTAACAATATGAGTTCGTCGTTTCCAGTCACAAGAAAACCATATCTTGTAGGCTCTTGGTGAATTCTACCAGATCTCCGAGGTTCACTAGGAGGTGCAGTCTCAACAATTTGTGACACAGTTGAACCGATTCGACCTGTTCACTCGGTTATTCAACTATTTGTGGTTCTCGAACTTCTTCGAGATCTATTCTACTCCCACTGACTCTCTTGGAGACGAACTCTCTCTCCAAGAAAGATCCATTCCGAGCAACAAACACTTTGTTCTCGGATGGGTTGTAGAACCAGTACCCTTTAGTTTCCTTAGGGTAATCCACAAATATGCATTTATCAGATTTGGCGGATAGCTTATCAGAAGCCAGACGTTTCACATAAACGTCGCATCCCCAAATCTTCATAAACGCTAACCTGGGACGCTTCCCACTCCATATCTCATTGGTGTCTTCTGAACCGACTTTGTTGGACAATTGTTCAGTATAAGCGCTGTTGTTTCCAAGGCGTAACCCCAAAAGGATTTAGCAAGATCGACCTGACTCATCATAGACCGTATCATATCTAATAAGGTTCGGTTCCTCCTCTCGGACACGCCATTCCACTGTGGCGTTCCAGGTGGAGTCAACTGTGAGACAATCCCACAATCTCCCAGATAGTCAGTGAACTCTTGGCTCATATACTCGCCACCTCGATCATATCGAAGCAACTTGATCGTCTTGCCAATTTGGTTCTGTACCTCATTTCTGAAATTATTGAACAATTCAAGCGTCTCAGAGTTATGTCTCATCAAGTAGACATAACCGTACCTACTGAAATCATCAGTAAACGTAACAAAGTACAGATAACCTCCTCTAGCGGGCGAGCTCCTAGGACCGCATACATCACTATGTATGAGTTCTAGCAACTCTGTAGCCCGTTCTCCTTTTCTAGAAAAATGAGATTTTGTCATCTTGCCCATCAAACAAGAATCGCATGATTCAATTGACTCATAATCAAAAGAATCAAGAAGTCCATCAGAATGAAGCTTCGCAATGCGTTTCTCGTTGATATGGCCAAGTCGACAATGCCAGAGATAGGTCGGGTTTAAGTCGTTCGGCTTAAACCGCTTGGTACTAACATTATAGATCGACCTGTGTCCAGATGATTCATCTTCCAAAACATAAAGGCCATTAAACTGGTAACCCTTACCATAGAATAAATCGCCTCTATAAATGGACAGACATTTGTTCTCAATAACAAACCTGAAACCATCAGAGTCTAAACATGAAATCG
>NW_010965169.1:63459-79880 GCF_000463585.1 Tarenaya hassleriana
CATGACATAAATAACACTCTTCCTTCTTGGGTTTGGGCTTAGGCTTAGTGACAACACTTGTCAATTTCCTTTTGCCCTTACCTTTGGAACGCTTCCTCTTGCTGGAACTCTTTCCAACAACCACCATATCATTCTTCCCTTGGCTCCCAGCTTTCTCTTGGAATGACATACTCAACTGATCAATCATCAATGAATTGAACATGTCATCTAATTACTCACGCAATTCCGAAGACATCTTTCCAAGCATCAAACTGGACGCGTCCAGATCATCATCCTCATGCTTCCAATAAGCATCAATGATCGATCCAGAAGCCTTGGTCAGAGGCTTATCCTTCATAAGGATAGATCGCATGGTGAGATTAACCAGATTCCTGCAACAGATATATACTACAGAAAAAGACAAACAAACAGACAGAAAATATGCAAGTCACTTAGTACACTTACTAACACAGATAATAGATGCAATATGACAGGCTCCCACTAAGAAAAACACCCTCAATGAGTTTCCAAGTGAGCTAGGATCCATATTTCACATGCTTTTGAGTCAGCTAGGGCATGACGCTCAAAACCATGCTATTTAGGTAGACAACACTTTGTCAATCACATCCTATGTGATTCCTAGATGAGTATGGGATAGTGATACGCTATCACTGCATGTTCCTCATCCCATCCTTACCATTAGGTCCAAGTCCGACTTGATAACCCAATTCAAGCTCAACCATATTTGAGCTATGAGAATCACGATTTCTCCATACTGCCTCACCAAGATAATCAGGCACGCTCAGCTAGGGCATGACCCGTAACCATGACGATCGAGGCCTTGACAGTTGCTCTACTAGTGGGCGATAATAGCTTGAGATTAAATATGAGGCTTCATTTGTCTTGAACACCAGGATACCTTGACCGAATTCAAGTCATTCCAGTCAAGTTGTTCTAATCAACTCAGATGAACTACTCTTAGTTCGTTTGAGTCGTCTGTATACAGAATCTCTTGGCCAAACAACATTTGCTTGCCTTAGATTCGATACCAGAACCCTCTCAATATCCTAATTCAGATATTTGATTCGAGACAACGATTGCACAATCAAAACTCTGAATTCTGGATTGTCATCAAGCTTGGTCTTATGTGAGGCTTTGATTCCTATTCTGATAATTGATCCGACACAACGATTGTTCGATCAAAAACCTGAATTTTTTGGAATCCTGGATTGTGCGAGGTCCAGACCGACCGTCGGTTTAATTTTTGAAAAATCCGAAAACCGGAATGGATTGGTCCAGAAGAGCACGTGGACCGTCCGTTCTAGCAAGCCAGAACGGACGATCTGCCTCTAATGATCCGTCCGTTCCCGATCGTCATGGAACGGACGGTCTGCCATCCGTGGACCGTCCGTTCCAGACCTTCTGGAACGGATGACCGAATGCAGACCGACCCCGAAGACCGAACGTTCCATCAGACCCAGACCGGACGGTCCAAAGACCAGACCGGACGGTCTGTCGAACGTAATCTGAAATTCTCTTCTGGTCATCGGTCCAACCCTTGGACCGGTCGGTCTGACCTAATTTTGACCTAAAAGAATAAGCGCCGTCATGCGTAGACCGATCGGTCTACACTCTAGACCGGTCGGTCCATGCGATAGACAGACTTCGGATCTCGGTTTTGGGTCCCGTAAACTAGGGTTTTCATCCCCGTTTCGACGCACCATCAAGCCTCCCAAGAACCATAGCTCATCCATGCATCATTCAACAATCAAAATCATCAAACAAGCATAGATCTCATGTTTACATGCATTCTAACCATTAAAACCATAAAAAACATGCATAGATCTATAGTCTACATGCATTCTAACAATTAAAATCATGCAAACCTGCAAAGATCTATTGTTTACATGCATCTTAACAATTAAAATCATGCAAACAAGCAACGGGCACAGCGATATACAGAGAACTAGGCTCTGATACCACTGTTGGGTTCCCTTCGGGTTCCTAGCATGCGATCTCATCGATCTAGGGTTTGGATTCTAGGTTTCACGCAGCGGAAGGAAAGATCTAAACCTAGCCAAACGTCACACAAAACCAATTGTGCAATAACCCGAACAATCGTGTATATCGTCGTGGGATTCGAATACTTACCTCGTTCTTTCAAGATCTGGAAGTATCAATCGATCCAGGACCTGTTTTAATCACCAAGAGTTGAAAGCACAACTCCTCTACACGTATCCACACCGCGGGATGAATTCCAACACTTTGGAACGTATCTGCTAGGATTTGTGAAGCGAAAATGATTTCCTTGACTTGGAATCGATATTCCAATCACTAGAACTGAAAATCAAGCTTCTCTAAGCTCTAATGAGTGTCTTGGACGTCTGAGGTTCGTTCTCTAGGGTTTGTGGCGGCTCTCTCATTAATTAGGATTGCCCAAAACCCTTAAAACGCGAAATAGGAAATCTGCCCGAAAGTCGGACCGTCCGGTCTAGGTCTTGGACCGGACGGTCTGACATTCCACGCGGAACGGACGTTCCGCTTTCTCTCGCAGAACGGACGGTCTTGATGCCTGGACCGTCCGGTCCACACCTGGACCGGACGGTCTGGCACTTTGCGGAACAGTTGATCCGTTCCTCAGCATAACGAACGGACCATCATGTCTGGACCGTCCGGTCCAGGTCTGGACCGCACGGTCTGGACGTTTGGAACTCTTCCAGCTCGTTCCGTGGTTCCTTTCTCGCGTGTTCTCTTCACGTGTGATCCATCCCTAATGGTGTGTGACCCTGTAGGCCCATTCGAAGAGGCAGTGGCTTCGGAAACCCTTTTCCCGAACCACAAGTAATGGTTAGCCTCTAGCAAGACGCCATGACCACCCACCTAGAATAGAGTTAGAGGTGATCTAACAAAGCCATTCATAGTTCGAGTTCTGATCCTTTGTCTCACGATGTCGTATGTTGAACAAGGGCATGGTATGAGCCACCCTTCAAGTTCAACCGCTTACTCGTCTAGGCAAACCGACTGATAAAATAGATGTACATTCATCTATAGCGTGGCCACGCATTTTCACAGTCCGATTTCCACGAGGGGCCCAGCGACATCTCTCCTGCGTAGGAGGTGACAAGTCCCGTATTGCATGTCTACTATCTGCATATGATTCGTGAACGTATCTGAGCAACGCCGTTATGATCATCCGGTTAAAGACGACGTTTGACGCAGTCAAGACACGTCACTCCTCATATCTGAGGATCCAAGAACGAACCGCTGTATGAGATTCAAGTCATGACTCATGTCCATGTGACAATCTAATGCGGGTCATCCAGTAACTCGTTCCAAACAAGAACCCATGATTGTGATTTGCATCCAATGCACATGATCATAATCATCTATCACACATCATGCTGGTCTTAATTCATCATTGTTCCCACAATGATAACTGACCAGGGAGTTTAGAATCATCTGCAATGATTCAAGGATATTTACCGTAATATAACAAACATGCTAATCATATAACGGGAAAAGTAATGCATTCATAAACCAATGAATCAATACATAGTCAAAATGTCATATCACGGATCATCGTAGAGCATTAAACCAACATAATGCATGTCCTAAACACAATTTAAAAACACGAAAGTATGAGATCACTGTCCTGTTGGGTTTTCCCAGGCCTAGTGCCACGGTTCCCAACCTAGCACTAACCTAGTTCTAGAATCTAATAGCAGCGGAAATTAAATTCATAATTTATTAATCCTAGAAAAAGAAAACACTAAGTATCGTGCATACATATAATAATAAACAAAATGAATAATAAAGATCTCGAAGAGAGGTACTGACTTCAAAGGCGAGACAGAGCCAAACGGTGATGAGCGAAACAGCCCTTGAGAATCGTCAAAAAGGGCAACGGCCTCTACGGTATCCACACCGCGGATTAAATCCAATAATTGGATCAGACCTGCTAGGGCCTAAAATCAATCATTAGTCCGGAGAGATTCGTGAGAGCTTATGGTCATTTAAACTTCTTAAATCTCTCTAGATCCCTATAGAACTTAGAACTTGGTGTGTTGAAATCTTTGGCCAAGCTCCCCTATATAGGGTTCAAAACCCTTGAAAATAGGTAGAGTTTTCATGTGGGATTTTTGCTCGGTTACTATTCATCGATACTATTTATGATTACTATTTATTGATACTATTCATAAACACTATTCACAATCACTATTCCGGTTAAATTACATTAATTCAATCGTCTTTGACCAAATTCAGACGAGTTACACTTACTCGACCGAGTTTAACAACCATTTTATTTTAGACTTTGTTTTTGTCGTTCTTCACATTCTAACCCTTTGTGTATGACCCTGTAGACTCATTCAATGTGGTCGTGATCTCGAAACACCATTTCGACTCACTGATTATAGGTGGTCTTTAGTAAGACACTACAACCTTCACATCGATAGAGTTAGTGGTAAACTAACAGAGCAATAATATTTCTTATTCCAATCCTTTGGACACACGATATCCTATGTCGAACATAAGGCATGAAGATAGCCATCTTATTAGGTTCAACTGCTTTCTCATCCATGATATAACTGGACATAATAGATGACATTCATCTAAGCGTGGCCATACATTTCACAGTTTATCTCACTCAAGGGAGCCCATCGATATCTCTCTCGCAAGAAAGGATCAAAATCTCTCCCGACTATCTACTATCATCCATATATCTCATAACATACCCTAACACAGTCTTATAGTTATCCTATTACGGATGACGTTTGACTGAGTCAGAATACGTTACTCCGCATGTCGGATACATATAGATATTTCCGGTTTAAGGATCCAGTAGCGAACCATCACATGAGGTTCTAGGCATGACTCAGATCCATTGACAATCTCGTGCGGATCATCCAATCACTTGTTCCAAACAAGTACCCATGATGTGATCTATATCTAATACTCATGATCATCCTAATGATCATCTATCACGTCTCATGCTAGTCTTAGCTCATCATCGATCCCACGATGAGATCAACTACGAAATTTAGAATTGTTTCAATAAACAATTCATGGATTTCATCATACAACAAATATGCAAATCATATAATGAAAAATTCCATTCATTCCACAAATGAATTAATTACAAATGTCTCATACATAGATTAACTAGAGCATTACAACCTTCATGTCCCCAATTTAAACCATAGTCCAAAACCTCGTACATGTAGTAAAGTAGTAAAATTTCGGTAGTCGTCGACCGTGCTGCTACTCGTGCTCCTCGGAACCTGAAAAAGTTTCAACAACGAAGGGCTAAGTATGAAGCTTAGTGAATGGCTCGAGTGGAGCCCGGAGACCCCGTTCTCATGGAGAATGGTACCAACTAGTATCTCTATATAAGAATTTTTGTATTTTAACTTATCCATTTTAATTTCATGCAACAGTCCATTCATTAATTCCAATTATTATTCCATACCTTATCGATATCATATAGTACTGACTCAGATCGTCTACCGATACCAGATTCAACCTTGCTTCTCTGTAATAGTACCGACTCTACTTCGACAACTGGTACTATTACAGAGACGACCACGTAGATCCACCAGTACTAACTCCACGTCGTCAACCAGTACTGGATTCACTAAATATTTTTATAATAGTACTGACTCCTCTTCGTCTGTAATACCCCGAAACCCGATTCGAATACTTAATTATTTTCGGGAATAAATAATTAAATAGAAACATCGCATTATCATCAAAACGGGAATATACAATAACGAGAAAAAGAAACGAGAAAACACCATGTACGAAGAGACAGGAAAAAGACAGAGAAATGTCGAAAATTTGCCTAGACCGATCGGTCTAGGGTGTGGACCGACCGGTCCAGAGGCGGACCGAGGGTCGGACAGAACGGACTGAACTCGTGAAGAAAAACTGAAGAAAAGGTCCCAGACCGATCGGTCCAGACACTAGACCGACCGGTCTGGGGGGACTGATGAACAGGGGACGCAAGTGGCCAAGTTGCCCGATTCAGGCCGACTTCTCTCTGCGTTTCGGGGACCCACCGGCGTCAAATCGCCACCCAATCCGCTCAGGGCGTTGCAGGCTTGACCATGGGTCTGGGCTTGAGCCCATTTCCCTCTCTCATGCGGCCAAAAACATCCCCAAAGCTGGGAGTTAGCCATTTTCGGCCAAAGGAAGAAGAAAAGAGAAAGAGAAGAAAAGGGAGAGAAAGAAGGAGAGCCACTGCGAGGGAAGCTCGGCAAAGCAAAGGGGGACATCTCTAATAGGTCTAGAAGAGGTTTCCGGCGAGAAACAGACCGGAAAACGCAATAAATCCGGCCAAAACCAGATCTGAGCCGAAACAGAGGTGAGTGGCTCGAGTTCCATCTGTGTGAGCTCATTCTGAGCGTGTTATTGTGTCTTCGATGATTGGTTGGTTGGATTAGATAGTGGACACTTCAATGAGCATGTAGCAACTTACAGAACTGAATTTGGTTGAGAAACGAGGTAGAAATGGCCAAGCAAAGTCGGACCAGAGGCCTGTTTTCGCGAGGAAGACGAAGTCTAGGCCTCAGATCGACCGGTCTGACCTGGGAGCCTCAGACCGATCGGTCCAGATACTGGACCGGCCGGTCTGGACTCGCGGAACACCGAAACCCTAAATAGGGCTAGACCGACCAGTCCAGACACTGGACCGACCGGTCTAGGTCTTAGAACCCCCCTTTCGGCTAATTTACCGATTTATCCCATGCGATGAGTTGTGCGATCCAACGATGAGAGTGACTCGTTGCGTGATTATTCTGGGTAGTTTGTATGGCGTTAACCGGTATCTCGGTCGGGGTCGAATACCGCGATACACGTGATTGTATTGGGAAGATATGCACGTTGATTGCCATGTTTGTAGCTCACTCGTGCGACGAGTGCAGCATGATTGTGTTTGTGATATAGTCGTGTGCGACACGACGGCCAATGTCATGGACTTGACGGGCGTGCGAGACGCCCTAGTCATGGACTTGACTAGGGCTATGGCAGAACCCTATGGTGGATAATGTTGTTCCTTCATTCCTTCAAGTTCTTCCCCACTTAGATTAGGATATGTTGCCAAAACATCCTCGTCAAAAAGTCTTAAAAATATGTTGTTAACAAATATGTAATTAATTAATTTCTAATCACATCTAAGATTAAAAAATGTGTACCTTTCGTATGGCTTAAGTTCTTCACAATTCAACAGTATATATGTGGCGATGTGATTGTACTCTTGTACAGTTAACCAATATTCTTCAGATTTGCCTCCGAGGCGTCCAGTAGGCTGAAAACTTTCGGGAATAAGTCCGAAACATGAATCATATTGGTAGAGATAACTTCTATCGTCTTCGTTGATAGCCCTCCTTGTCTTCGTCTGAATATGAGATTCAAAATAGAAAGAACTGAAGTAGGAGATCTCCTCTAACAAATACTGTTTGACGATAGATCCTTCCACTGCTGCTTTGTTTTTTGCCTTCTTCTTCAGATAGAAAAAAAATCGCTCAAATGGATACATCCATCTAAACTGTACTGGACCACCGTATATCGCCTCATCTGGTAAATGCATAGGTAAATGTTCCATCACATCAAAAAATGAAGGTGTAAATACCTTTTCCAATGCGCAAAGTATCTCAGGAATGTTGCCTTTCAAAACCTCTACATTACTTCTTCTCAGAGATCTTGCACATATATCTCGAAAGAATGTGCTGATACCGCATAACGCTCCGTGGACACTAGGTTTCAATAGCTCCGCAAATGCAATAGGAATAAGTCTTTGCATGAATACATGGCAATCATGACTCTTCATTTCCCATAAGCTTTAATGAATCAGTATCAACACATCGCGCCAATTTGGATGCATATCCATCAGGGAATTTAACCTCTTCTTTTAACCATTTAAACAAGACCGTTTTACCTAGTTTTGTGAGTCTGAATATCGGCACAGGTGCGTGACCATCACGTGTCAACTCCAACTCTTTACTCTTGCATATATCTTTCAAGTCCTTCCTCGAGTTGATGTTATCTTTACTTCTCCCTGGCACATTCAGAACGGTGTTGATGATGTTATCAAAAAAGTTTTTCTCTATATGCATAACATCCAAATTGTGTCGAAGCGTTAGCGAACTCTAGTAAGGCAAATCCCAAAAAATACTACGCTTATACCAGTTATGCCAATCACCAAATCCTTTGCACTTCTTATGCCCAAAATTTCCTCCACAATGCACAGAAGCTTCCAAATCATCCAAATATCCGCTATTTATTCGCTCAGAATAAATTTGCTCTCCGGTTTGCATAACAGGACATTCCTCAGTAACGATTTTACCTTTGGTAAAAAGCGTATGATTTTGTCTGAACGGATGATTCCTTGGAAGAAATCTGCGATGACAGTCAAACCAGCACGACTTTCTCCCATGTCTCAACTGAAACGCTTATGTTTCCTCCATGCAAAATGGACATGCAAGTCTTTCATGTGTGCTCCATCCCGATAGCATGCCATACGCCGGAAAATCACTGATCGTCCAAAGAAGAACCACTCTCAGTGTAAAATTTTGTTTCACACTTACGTCATAAGCAGGGACTCCAATGTCCCACAAATCCTTCAACTCCTTAATGAGCGGCTGTAAATACACATCAAAACTCTTCTTCGGATGTTCTGGCCCAGGAATCAACAATGTCAAAAACATAAATTCTCTTTCCATGCACATCTCAGGTGGTAAGTTGTACGGAGAAAGTATAACGGGCCATAATGAATACTGCATGCCAGACTGTCCGTACGGACTAAATCCATCAGTACACAAACATAGATACACATTCCTAGGCTCAGCAGCGAATTGAGGAAATACCATATTGAAGTTTTTCCACGCCAAAGCATCCGATGGATGTTGCATTTCTCCATCAACGGTAGAATGCGAGGCATGCCATCTCATATGCGAAGCCGTTTGTTGTGATTCATACAAACGCTTCAATCTGTACGATACCGGCATATAGAACATCTTTTTATACGGAGTTTGTCTCCGTACATTCTTATTCGGACGATATCTATTAGTCCCACATAATTTACACATAACCAATTCTTTTTCTTCACCCCAGTACATCATGCAACCATTTTTGCAAACATCAATCTTTTCATAAGGCATTCCCAAATTCTTCAACATAGCCTTCGTATCATAATACGATTCTGGAGCTTCGTTATTTTCAGGTAAATATTCACGCAACGTTTGACAAAATGAATCCATGCAATTTTCGGTGACATTGTAATCCGTTTTCATACTCATCAATCTTGATGCAAGAGATAAACGTGACTGACCTTCTTTACATCCTTCATAGATAGGATGATTTGCCATATCCAACATGTCGAAAAACCATTTTGTTTCGACGTTTGGCTCCTCCTGATCTTGTGATAAGTTTTGCTCAGCCAATGGCGCCCCAGGAAAAGCATCTGTCACCATTTCAACATAAGGATTTCTTACATCTTCATCTACATCATACCTCTGCTCGGCCGAGACATGTTGTCCCGTTGTGATTGTCCGAACTTCTTCTCCATGAAATCGCCAAATATAATAATCTTCGACAAATCCCCTTCGAAATAGATGTTTACAAACATCTTCTGGACTGCGATATTTAAAATTGCGACAACTTGTACATGGACATAGCATGTTTCCACGTTCTTGACACAACGGCTGCATAGAAGCAAAATTCATAAACTGTTCCAAACCGTTAATGAATTCTTGCGTTACCTCTTTTGTAATCGAATCAACTCTTTCGTATATCCACTGTCGGGACGAACGAATATTCGAATTTGTTGAAGATGTCATTTTTAGGAGAATTTTTGGTAAAAGAATAGTATAAGAATGATTTAGAGAGTGGTTTGGGCGAAATATGGCCTAAATAGAGAAACGTTTCAACGGATGTCCGTTGGAAATCCGTTGAAAAGTTCGTTACCGTTACACTTTCCAACGGATAATATGGCCTAAATAGAGAAACGTTTCAACGGATGTCCGTTGGAAATCCGTTGAAAAGTTCGTTACCGTTACACTTTCCAACGGATATCCGTTGGAATATTTAACGTTCGAAATATTCCAACGGATATCCGTTGGAATTATTTCCGCGTTTCAAAACGTTCGGATAATTTCAATGGCAACCCGTTGAAATTTGTCGAACGTTATTTCCAACGGGAATCCGTTGGAATATACATGGAAATTTTCCAACTCAAATATCCGTTGATATGCCGTTGGACATTTCCAACGGATTTCTAACAGACGAATCCGTTAGACGTCCGTTGAAAATCCGTTAGAAATGCGTTGGAATTATTCCAACGGGGTGCCGTTGGAAATCATTTTTCCAACGGATTAATCCGTTGGAAAAATCCGTTGGAATTTCGCATTTTTTTTGTAGTGATATCATCCTCAGACCGACTGTTAGTCGGAGCGGACTATACAGACTCTAAAGGACATGCTCAGAGCTTGTATCATGGAGTAGGGAGCTCCGTGGGACCAATATATGACGTTGTGCGAGTTTGCGTACAACAACAGTCATCACACGAGTATCGGAGTATCTCCATACGAGGCCTTGTACGGGCGACCGTGCAAGACACCGTTGTGCTGGACGGAGATCGGCGAGCGCCGAGAGTTCGGGCCGGAGATCGTGGAGGAGACCACAGAGGTGATACGGAGGATTCGCGCCCATCTGAAGACGCCGTAGGATCGGCATAAGTCGTATGCCGATCAGGGAGACGAGACTTCGCACTTGAGGTCGGAGATTACGCCTTTCTCCGAGTACAGGCGATGCGGGGTCATGCGAGGTTCGGGCAGAGCGGGAAGCTGAAGCCGCGATACATCAGACCTTACCTCGTGATCGCGAGAGTGGGAGCTGTTGCATACCGTCTTTGATTGCCACCGGAATTGGGCAACGTCCATGACGTGTTCCACGTGTCGATGCTGCGGAGGTACGTAGCGGACCCTTCTCACGTACTACAGCCACACGAATTGGAGTTTACGGAGGCTACGCGTTTTCGAGACAAGCCGCTGCAGATAGTTGACTGGAAGATCAAGAAGCTGCGGACGAAGGAGGTGCTCTCGTGAAGGTCTTGTGGCGGAGCCAAGGGGTCTCAGATATGACCTGAGAACCCGAGGCAGAGATGCGTAGTACTTATCCTCATCCGTTTACTTGAGCGTGTACGAACCCTTATGTATGACGTTGTGATTTGTGTCAGACTTGTTATTCAGATGATGTGATGAGATGGATATATTTTTTTTTTGGTGATGATACCGATTGTCGGGAAGTTTTGATAATATCGCGCGATTTAGAATTCGAGGACGAATTCTTTTTAAGGGGGGAGGATTTGTAATACCCCGAAACCCGATTCGAATATTTAATTATTTTCGGGAATAAATAATTAAATAGAAACATCGCGTTATCATCAAAACGGGAATATACAATAACGAGAAAAAGGAACGAGAAAACACCACGTACGAAGAGACGGAAAAAAGACGGAGAAATGTCGAAAATTTGCCTAGACCGACCGGTCTAGGGTGTGGACCGACCAGTCCAGAGGCGGACCGAGGGTCGGACCGAACAGACTGAACTTGCGAAGAAAAACTGAAGAAAACGTCCCAGACCGATCGGTCCAGACACTGGACCGACCGGTCTGGGGGGATTGACGAACATGGGACGCAAGTGGCCAAGTTGCCCGATTCAGGCCGACTTCTCTCTGCGTTTTCGGGACCCACCGACATCCAATCGCCGCCCAATCCGCTCAGGGCGTTGCAGGCTTGACCATGGGCCTGGGCTTGAGCCCATTTCGCCTCTCCCACGCGGCCTAAAACACCCCCAAAGCTTGGAGTTAGCCAGTTTCGGCCAAAGGAAGAAGAAAAGAGAAAGAGAAGAAAAGGGAGAGAAAGAAGGAGAGCCACTGCGAGGGAAGCTCGGGGAAGCAAAGGGGGACATCCCTAGTAGGTCTAGAAGAGGTTTCCGGTGAGAAACAGACCGGAAAACTGCAACAAATCTGGCCAAAACCATATCTGAGCCGAAACAGAGGTGAGTGGCTCGAGATCCATCTGTGTGAGCTCATTCTGAGCGTGCTATTGTGTCATTTCGATGATTGGTTTGTTTAGATAGAGGACACTTCAATGAGCATGTAGCAACTTACAGAACTGAATTTGGTTGAGAAACGAGGTAGAAATGGCCAAGCAAAGTCGGACCAGAGGCCTGTTTTCGCGAGGAAGACGAAGTCCAGGCCTCAGACCGACCGGTCTGGGCATAGACCGTCCGGTCTGGACTCGCGAACACCGAAACCCTAAATAGGGCTAGACCGACCGGTCCAGATACTGGCCCGACCGATCTAGGTCTTAGAACCCCCCTTTCAGCTAATTTTCCGATTTATCCCATGCGGTGAGTTGTGCGATTCAACGATGAGAGTGACTCATTGCGTGATTATTCTGGGTAGTTTGTTTGGTGTTAACCGGTATATCGGTCGGGGCCGAATACCGCGATACGCGTGATTGTATTGGGAAGATATGCACGTTGATTGCCATGTTTGTAGCTCACTCGTGCGACGAGTGCAGCATGATTGTGTTTGTGATATAGTCGTGTGCGACACGACGGCCAACGTCATGGACTTGACGGGCGTGCGAGACGCCGTCCATGACTAGGGCTATGGCAGAACCCTATGGTGGACTACATACGGGTGTTGGGTTTATTGTGTCATGGACTTGACACGGCCAACGTCATGGACTTGACGGGCGTGTGAGACGCCTCTAGTCATGGACTTGACTAGGGTTATGGCTGGACCCTATGGTGGACTCCGTACGGGTGTGTTTGTATTTCCGTTGTGTCATGGACTTGGCATCGGAGGTCACGCGAGTGACAGGCGCAGGAGACGCGCGTAGTCGCATGTGATGCGATGGCCAACGTCACGCGAGTGACGGGCGTGTGTGAGACGCTTCTAGTCATGTTGATATGACTAGGATCTTTGGCTAACCCTATGATGCGATGTCATATGGGTATGATTGTGTTTGACAGATTTGTGACTGATGTGATGTGGTTATGCATGGATATCAATGTTGTTTGATGGTTGTGAATTATCGAATTAACACCGTTCTCGCTGAGAACGGGTTTACCGGGTTCAACCCGGGCTACTCACTAAGCAGTTGTGCTTAGCCCTCGTGGTTTATATTTTTTCAGATCACGAGGATTACGCCTAGCGCATCCGGCAGATGACGACCTGAGAGAGGCAGCATCATGTATGGGATTTATATTTTGGGTTACGGGACTTGTATTTCCCGCTTTTTGTACGGTTAAACTATAACTATTCGGACATGTGTTATTTTGCGACACTGATCGTCTGTTGTATTTTCCGTTGCTTACTCTGGTTTGATTAAAAATATTTTTGAATTTCGTATTTTTGCTCCGCATTATTATTTTATTACTATTTGTCCATGTGGCACATTCCGTATACTGTACACGGGTTACGGGTGTCACATCGTCAACCGATACTGTTGTAGGAGTATCCACCCAAAACCACCGGTACTGACACCGTTCGTCTACCGGCACTAGTTCCACAACATATTTCTATAATAGTATTGACTCCACTTCAACCTGTACTATCATAGAATATCCACACAATCCACCAGTATTGACTCAATTCGTTAACCGGTACTGGATACACTTTCCTTTTTTTCCTGTACTAGTACGGACTCACGTCGTCAAACAGTACTAAGTATGAGGTCTATCAACCATTTAAACACATGTATATCCACCAGTACTGACTCAATTCGGTTTGCAATTCTTTTTCTCTGTATATGTATTTCCACGTTTTCCATATTCCTTCAACCCCTTTTATTTTATTGTTTACTCCGTTTATAGCTCATCGCATCGTTCTAGTTCGATCCGTTAAAAGTATTTGTTTTATGTTACGTTCTTGGTGGTTTTTCATCTTAGGCAGCCCCACTTTGGATCGTTTGTTCCTGTTGCATGAATCATAGTCAGTCCGTTTAGTCGACTTCATGGACCAAACGGTCCAGCCATTTTGAATTTTTCTCTCTCCCCGTCCGGGGTCAGACCGGTGGTCAAGACCTGGTCTGAACCCCAGTCAAGATCTCTTTTTTTTTCTGCCCAGACGTCAGACTGCTCGGTCTAGAGGCTGGACCGATCGGTCTGGACGCTGTTCTTCGTCTTCTTCATGATTAAGTTTTTAGATCCAACTTTTCTTGCAGATTTCGAGCCGTTTTCGATCCCAATTGATACCAATTCATTACTGACCCTCCCTAGGTCCTAAATCCTTGTAGAAACACTAATTTACACCATCACAACATGAGAAATGAAGTTCGCAAACTCAACTCAAACCACTCACCTTGGATTTCTGCAATATGTGATCTTGTTTGAGCTTGTGCGAGCTCTCTGGGTTTGTTTCACGATGTGAAACTTTCCAGAAATCCTCTATGCCCATCCCTCTAGGGTTCCTCGAGCTCTCCTTGCCTCGGTGTGTCCTCCAACTCTGTCTTTCTCTCTCTTTTTGAAATTTGCAGTTTTTGCTCGAAATATGGCTGAGGAGGAGCTTTGGGGTCGTATTTAGAGGCTCATGGACGAGCTAAAGGACAAGGAGGCTGGCCTGGGACGTAGCTGGTGCTTCCCACAACCGGTCGAGTAACAGCCAGACGTGCACAGGTCCATCAAGCATGAGAAAATCGCGTGCGAAAAGCATCGCTCGGAAAGCCTGGAGTGGTCCGCAGCATAGATCGACCGATTTCCAGCCTAGAACGATCGGTGCAGGTACTGATTCCGTGGTTTGCTCCATTTTTTCGGTTCGGTTTATCTTTCTCTTGGTTCGGTCGATCTGGCTCATGGACCGTCCGGTCCGGAGCCCTTAACATGTGCTTTCGTGTGATTTTTCATCCGTTTCAACTTATTCTGGGCCTGTTTATCTTTTAGTTCTCTATTTTCATCAATTGTCTTCCTTTTTAGACTTGATCTATCTTCTTTTATTCCTAAAAATAAATTAAATAATTTGTTCGGGATTCGGGGTATTACATTCATGTTGGCAGATATCAAGGAATCACACTTAGTAACCTTTAAAAGTGGGTAAAAACATAACTAAATTGACTTTCTTTTATAAGGAAGTCAAATCATATTATATATAAGAATTGCAAAGTTATCCCTGGTGAAGATTTTGTTGGTTTTCACTACGGGTTTCCTAGCATGTGATCACATCGATCTAGAATTGGTTTCTAGTTTCACGTAGCGGAAATATTAAACGAAACCTAGTCAAACATCACACGAAACCAAATGCACAAAAACCTGAAAGAACGTGTATATCATCGTAGGAATCGATTACTTACCTCTTTCTTGAAGACCTGAAAGTAGCAATCGATCCGGGCATGTTTTAATCACCAACACTACAAAAAAACACGAAAATGGTGACGCAAATTTTGCGTCACCAAAGGGCGATTTTGCGTCACCCTTTAAAAAGGGTGACGCAATAGTGACGCAAAAAAAGCGTCACCAATAGCACCGTCACCATTTGCAATTTCGTCACCAAGCGTCACCAATTGGTGACGCCAGGGTGACGCATACATTTCGTCACCATTTGGTGACGCAACGGTGACGCAATTGCGTAACTAAATAGTGACGCAATTGCGTAACCCAATCGTCACCAATTGGTGACGCAAAAACGTCACCAATTGCGTCACAAGATAGTGACGCAATTGCGTCAGTAATTATTGACGCGTTTTGGTGACGCAATTGCGTCATAAATTAGTGACGAAATTGCGTGAACAACTGCGTTACTATTTAGTGACGCAATGACGCAGTCGTCACCAAATTAGTGACGCAATTGCGTCACTAATATGCGTCACTATATCTGTCGTAATTGGCTTCATCGCCGTCGCCACCGCCACCGCCACCGCTTCCTTGTCCACTGCTTCCGAAGTTCGGAAATCCTCGGGTTTGGAACTCATTGAAAAATTCTGCTTGCATTCGTAGTTCTTCAATGAGTTTTCGATCTTCTTCTTGTCGACGCAAGAATTCCGCTTGTTGCCGAAGAAGTTCAGCTTGCTGCTCCTCTAATTGTCGCACTCGTCGTGCGAGTGAAAGCGTTTCCTGAGCAGTTGAAGGAGCATCTTCACCAGGATGATATGTGATATCGGTTTGCATTGAACCGAGACCGTATATCCGTCCAAATTTGTTCGGTGGAACAACCTATATAATAAAAATATAATTAGTTAATAATTTATTTTAAATTAAAATTGAATTGAAATTATTATAAATTTATTTATTTAAAAATTACCTGAAGATATATCTCATCAATTTTCTCCTTCGGCAAATTAGGTTCCGATGCAGAAGCTTCGCCTTGTGTTGGTTGCGACGCAATAATCTAAAATATTAAAAAACAATTAAAATTAAATATAAAATATTAACATTAAAAAAAA
>NW_010965169.1:80101-82319 GCF_000463585.1 Tarenaya hassleriana
CCATATAGGGTTCAGAAAGCCATTTTTGTTTGAGTTTGTGAACTCTGGCTTTCACTAGACGAATTACAGCCTCCTTCCACTTGCGCCGAACAAGTGCGTCATGCTCAGGATCCCAACGCCATTGTTGCTATATAAATTTTTTTATAAAAAATTAAATAAATAATAAAATCAAATTTAATTTTATATGTATTTATAAATATAAAAAACTTACCACAAAACTTAACCACCACGAATCTTTGGTAGGTTGTGGGATCGTACTCCAATTAAGATAAGCACCTTTAAAATTCTGTTTGATGAATTTTGATAAATTGGTGGTTATCTCAACATCAACACCAAACCTAAAAAATATTAATAAATTTTAATTAAATTTTTATATTTAAATAAAATATTTAAAATAACAATATTGAACTTTAAATTACCATTTTGTTCCTGGATTTTTTATCGGATCCAGTTTCGGTAACAAAATTCTTGCAGGATTATCTAATACCTCAGCCACGTTATCAATTGTAACCTGCGTCGGTGGTTGCGGTTGAGATTCGGCCATATCAATTGACGGAGATCTCTGATGTTGAGATCTTTCGCCTGATAACCGTGATCCCCTTCCGAAAGAACGGCTCATCTGTAATTTATTTAAAATTTAAATTATTATAAATATAATAATTTATAATTTAAAAAATTTAAAAAATTTAAAAAAAAATTTACCTTTACCGAAGGCGCTTGAGGAGATTACCGAAGGCGTTTGTTTGTGGGATTGACGCAATTGCGTCACGCAGTATATATACCCACAGGGGTGACGCAATTTCGTCACCAAAAAAGACGCTGTTGGTGACGCTTTTGCGTCACCCGTAACATTTGGTGACGAAATTTCGTCCACCATCGCAGTAATTAACCTCGGTAAAATCACCAGGGTGACGCAATATCGTCACCAAAAAAGACGCTATTAGTGACGCTTTTGCGTCACCCTGGTAAATAGTGACGAACTTGCGTCACCATATCTGCCACGTGTACGACAAGTAACGGCAGAGGTGACGTTTCGCTAATGGGGTGACGAAATTGCGTCACCTATATTCGTGACGAAACTGCGTCACCTGTTATAGTTAGTGACGAAATTGCGTCACTATATTGACCATTTTGGTGACGCAGATGCGTCACAATGTCTATTTTTTTTTATTTAAAGATTTCGTAATTACATAAAATTTAATCACTATCCTCATCGGTTGTTACTTCAACTTCTTCGTCATCTTCAATGTCGTCATTTCTTTCATCGTCAACTAAATTATCGTATTCAACATCCTCTTAATTTGATACAACAAGTTGCTCGTTCTGTGAATACGTAATACGAAATTGTTGACCAATATCATCATCAATGCGTCTTTCTTGAAATGGGATATCGGTTGAACCTTCTTCTTCACGAACAACACCGCGTGGTTGAATTTTAATGACAGCTCTCCAATGATCTCGACGTCGTTTGGACGTTGGATAACTTATATAACATACTTGATCTGCTTGAGAAGATAGGATAAACGGATCGTATTTTGAATACTTGGATAAGTTGATATCAAAACCGCCCGATCCATTTCTTCTCATACCCCTTCCAATGGTCGGATCAAACCAATCACAGTTAAATATAACCATCTTCAAACCAATATAACCGTGGTATTCTAACACCATGATGTCTTGGAGGATACCATAAAAGTCTGGTTCATCAGCCACATCACAACAATTTGCTCCTTTAACACATATCCCATAGTTGGAAGTCTTTCGATCTGAATCATGAGCATAAGTATGGAAAGTGTATCCTCTTGTGAACATAATTGGCCAACATTTCACCATTCTTGATGGACCCCGGATCAAATCTTGTATCCAAATAGGAAAATTCTCCGAAGAATGAGATACCTACATTTAAAAAAAGTTTATTAAATTTGATTTATAATTTATCATAAATTAAACATAAGTATGAGATACCTAAAATAGTAAAATATTAGTAATAACTTACATAATTTTGTAACCATGCCGCAAATGATGATTCTTTGAGATCTATACATTCTTCATCACTCATATCAGGATTAAGTCTCTTTGTCTCCTCGTCAAATACTCTTTCTATTGGTCGAATTTCATCACAATTCAACAACACATATGTGTGAGCATGACGCCATTCTTCGACGGATAACCATCTTTCTTTCGATTTTCCACTCAATCTCCCTGCAATTGTATATAT
>NW_010965169.1:83723-88493 GCF_000463585.1 Tarenaya hassleriana
CTTATAGTCCACATCAAAACAACCTTCAATCTGAAATTCTCTTTCTGTGAGGCATCGTATGCATCAATTCCACAATGCCACAACTCAAGTAATTCTTCGATCAAAGGTTGAAGAAAAATGTCAAAACTTTTCTTCGGATGCTCCGATCCCGGAATCAAAACCGTCAAGAACAAGAACTTTTTTTTCAGACACATATCTGGAGGTAAGTTATAAGGAGATATAACAATAGGCCACAGCGAATATTGTTTGCCCGATTGACCATACGGTGCAAACCCATCTGTGCATAAACATAGATAAACATTTCTATGTTCTGATGCAAAGTTCGGATATACCTCGTTAAAATTCTTCCATGCATCACCGTCAGATGGATGACTCATGTTCTCAGGATCTGATGTATGTTCAGCATGCCACCGCATATGTGAAGCTGTTTGATGAGATTCATACAATCTTCGCAGACGGTCTTTGATCGGTAGATAAAACATCCTTTTGTAAGGAACACGGTTGCGTTGACCAGATTTTTTCGCCTTGTATCTTTCAGCTCCACAAAATCGACAGTTGTCCAACTGGTTAGATTCTTTCCAAAATATCATACAGTTGTTAGGACATACATCGATTTTTATCGATTCCATTCCCAACGATCCCATCAGTTTAGACATATCGTAATACGAATCTGGAGCGTTATTACCTTGGGGAAGATAATCATTCAGCATCTGACAAACTTCATTCATGCAGTTCTCTGTAAGATTATAACTCGTCTTCATCCCCATCAATCTAGCAGAAGCCGATAGTTGAGAAAGCCCTTCTTTACAACCATCATAAATAGGTTGGTTTGCAGCCTCTAATAGATCGAAAAACTTTTTCGATGCCTCATTCATCGGATCTTCTGTAACCTGATCATTATATTGAGATGGAAATGCATCTTGAACCATCTCAATATATGAATTTGGCTGATCATAGACATCAGTATTTCTCACAGATATATTCTCATCAGAAATTTGAAACGTCTCACCATGATAAACCCAGACGTAATAGTTAGAGACAAAACCTTTTTTCCATAGATGTCTCATCACAACTTCTGGAACTTCTTCCCTCTCGTTTTTACATCTTCGGCACGGACAATATATCTTTCCTCTCTGAAGAAAAATATGTTGATTTGTTGCAAACTCCAAAAAATTAGTCAATCCTTCTTCGTAATGCGTAGATACATTACCCGTAGAAGGATTTACTCTTTCGTACATCCATTTTCTTGAGTAATAAATATTGTTATTACTCGATGCCATTTTTTGAGTTTTTTTCGGGTGCAAGAGTGTATGAATGGGTTCCGTGGTTTAAAGGAAATATAGTGACGCAATTGCGTCACAAAATTAAAGGAAATATAGTGACGCAAATGCGTCACTAAATTAAAAAAAAGTGACGCAATTGCGTCACTATTAATGACGCAATTTCGTCACAAAAGTTTTTGTGACGAAATTGCGTCAGTATAATATAATGACGCAATTGCGTCACCAAATGGTGACGAAAGGGTGACGATATTTCCGCGCGTTATTTGGCGACGCAATTTTGCGTCATCATTTCGTCACCATTGGGTGACGCTGTAAATTGCGTCACAAAAGCGTCACTATTTAGTGACGCTCAGGTGACGCTTTTGTTGCGTCACTCTTTGCGTCACAAAATCGTCACCGTTGCGTCACCCTTTTAGTGACGCAAAATTTGCGTCACTTTTTGCGTCACCCTTTTCGTGTTTTCTTGTAGTGCAAGAGTTAAAGCTACAACTCCTCTATACGTATCCACACTGGCGTGAAGGATTCCAAATGTCTTTTTGGAACTGACTTGATAGGATCTGTGAAGTGAATAGGGTTTTCAAGACTTGGGATTAAATCTTGGGAACTAGAATCTCAAAAGAAACTGTTTCTCTTGTGTTCTAGATATGTCAAGGAGTGTAGAAAGTCTCTATATTCGTTAGGGCGGCATCCCCTAACCTTTTTATTAAATTTGAAACCCTAAACCTCAAAGGAGGAAAATTTTTGCCAAGAGTTGACTCGGTCCAAGTCTGAACGAATCAGCCTAAGCCTACGACCAAGACTGACTCGGTCCGAGTCAAGACATGACTCTGTCCGAGTCAGAACAAATCAGTCCCAGCACAAAACATTTTCTGGGCTTTGACTCGCATGTTGACTCAAGTGGAACTGACTCGGTCTGAGTTAACACTAACTCGGTCCGAGTTAGAGGCCTGCAACCGTTTTTCTCGACATCTTGATTTGAATCCAGCAACTGTTTGCTCGACCGAATCCAAGTCTTCCTTTTTGATACTTCATTCCTCATATGATTCGTGAAGTCTCGTATAATCATCCGATTAAAGACAACGTTTGACGCAGTGAAGACATATCATTCCTCATATCAGTTACTCTAGACATCTCAGGCTAAGGATCTAAGAACGATCGTTACATGAGATTCAAGTCATGACTCATGTTCATGTGACAATCTCATGCAGGTCATCTAGTCAATCATTCCCAATGAGTACCCATGATTGTGATTCGCATCCAATACATCTGATCATTACCATGATCATCAATCACACCTCATGTTGGTCTTAATTCATCATTGTTCCCACGATGATAACTAACCAGGGAGTTTAGAATCATTTTGCAATGGCTCATGGATACCGAAATATAACAAACATGCTAATCATATAATTGAAAAGTAATGCATTAATAAACCAATGAATCAATACAAAGTCAAATGTCATATCATGGATTATCCTAGAGCATTATAACCAACAGAGTTAACTAGTTAATATATGTTATCGACATAAGTTGTCTAGGTGAAATTAAGATTGGCAGACTATTAGAAAAAGAAAAGAAAACAAAAACCTAAAACTTTTAGTGTTATATATGAAAGAAAAGTGAGCAAAATCCACTTCTGTCAAAAAGTGGTAAAAGTTGAGGCTGAAGAAGACGGTGCCGCAAGATGATGCCTCAAATACAGAAAATTTTTACAACTATCGACTCCACTTATTTTGTTATTTTCTTCATTCCTTTGCCTATATAAGGAGCATGAACACGAAGGCAAAAACCATCCCAAGTAGAAGCAAAACATCAGAGTAAAAAGAGAGAAAAAAGAAAGAAAGGAAGAGAGTGAAAAATAAATTTGGGTCTCTCTTTTTTTTTTTTGGTTTTTTCTTTTTTTTTTGAATGTTTATTTTCTCCTATATAAGAGAGAATTATTATTGTATTCTCCTTATAACAGAAAGAAGTGTTGTAATTCCTTGACAGTCGATATAAATCCTTCTACCATTTGCCCGTTGACGTAGACACTCTGTCGAACCACGTAAATCCTCAGTGTCCCATTATTTATTTTCTTGTCTCAGTTTAGTTGCCTAATAGTGAGTTATCCACGTCCGATCTTGATAGTGGTATCAGAGTGCTGGTTTTCAAATGGATGTTCATGAAAAACCATTGGATTAAACTGTTGTATAGATACTGCAAAATGGCAACTAAGTATGAGATAGAAGTTTGATATGAATATTTTTTTTGACATGGAAGATAAAAATGAGGATAGTTTTGATGAAAGAAAATTGTTTGGCAGTTATCGGAGATAGACCAAATGGGATGAGCGATGAGCAATGGAACAAAATAAACGAAAGTGCCATTGCGAGTCTACAACAAGGTCTTGCCTATTTTATCTTGGAAGGCGTAGAAGAGTTGGAGACTACAAAGGAGATTTGGGATGCTCTAATGAAATTGTACGAGATAAAGTCATTTCATAATTAGATTTTCTTGAAGAGAAGCTTTTACACCATAAGGATGACGAAATCTACTTCCATGACAGAGTACATCAGTGCTTTGAACGCACTATTTTCGAAACTCTCAAAGATGGGCTACAAAATAGATGTGAAGGAACGTGCTGAAATCCTACTCCAAAGTCTTCCAGATTCGTCAACACTAGTAATATCCTCACAGACTATTTAGTCTTTGATGATGTTGTAACTACTGTTCAAGAAGAAGAACGTAGGCGCAAAACAAACAAGGCATGATGGTAGCTCGTAGCAAGCAAAAGTCTTGGAAATGGTGAGAGAAAAATCAACGAAATATGGCTTCCGTTGGAGTCAGAACGCTGAAAAATCAGGAAGTAAAAAGAAAATCAAATGCTATCACTTTGGTAAGAAAGGCCACACTAAGAAGCAATGTTGACACCTGATGAGAACGAAGGAGCAAATTCTCAAGGAGATGTTGCAAGTACCTGATCGAATAGAGAGAGATTGTACAATGAGGTGACAACTATCACTAAAGGCAAACAAAAGTTTTATGATGTCTGGCTTCTAGACTCAGGAGCTACATGTGTTGGTTTAGTGCTCTATGATGTACTGTTTATGAGCTTTATTCAGATACATTTGATGTATTGATACTGTCTACGGTTTTATGAGAGTATTTGATTCATTACATGTTCTTGTATACTAGATGTGTTATGAAATCCATATATCATTATGAATGATATTAAACTCCCTGGTCTTGTGTCATTATGGGAATGATGACATAATAAGACTAGTATGATATGTGATTGATGATCATATAGATGATCATAGGTATTAGATACGATCACAGTCATAGGTATTCGTTGGAGAACGGAATACAGGAATGACCCGCATGAGATTGTCACATGGACTAGCGTCATGACTGGAATCTCATATGGCGGGTCCCGTGTTAGCTCCTAAGACCTGAGATATCTACGGAATCCAACATAGGAGTTACGTGCTTTGATTACGTCAAACGT
>NW_010965169.1:88582-90821 GCF_000463585.1 Tarenaya hassleriana
TCCCTCGTGTGAGCGAGACTGTAGAAATGTGTGGCCTCACTATAGACGAACATCGTCTATTTCAGACAGTTGAACTCAGTGAACGAGAAAGCAGTCGAATCAGATAAGGTGGCTTGTCCATGCCTTATATTCGATATATGATATCGTGATACAAAAGGATCATCAACCGGAATCATCTCTGGCGTTCGTAAGATCACGAACAAACTCTATTCGAGATAAGTAGTCATAGTGTCTTGCTAGAGACCGCCTATGACTTGTATATCCGGAATAGAGTTTTCGGGTTATACTGCTATATCGAATGAGCCTACAGGGTCACACACGCAGGGAAGGACAAATGCACGAGAAAACGTCGAGAAATCTGGACAAGAGGTCCGGAGCATCTAGTCCGAACGGACCAAATAGTTGGACCGAACGGAATAGAGAGTTCAGTCCAAACGAACCAAGTGTTGGACCGAACGGACTGACCCATCAGTTCGAACGAACCCAGTTATGAAACTGGTCCGAACGGACCAAGTGTCCAGATCGAACGGACTACTAAGCAGTCCGTTCGGTCTGGGGTTCAGATTTAATTTTAAAAGTCCGGATCCAGGGTTAATCAATTGGAGAAGAGGATAAATAGAACCCTAACACTAGAGAGCCGACTTAGAGAACTTTTCAGACCCTTTTGGAGAGTCTAGAGGGTTGAAGAAGTGATCTTAATCTCTCTTTCTCAAAGCACATCATCGAATAGAAGATTCGTGTCCTAGCAGACAAGTTCCAAAGGTTGGAATCCATCCCGAGGTGTGGATACGTGTAGAGGGCGAGGTATTCTTCCTGCCTATAGTGATCGGACGAACACATCAATTGAAACAGGCCCCAGATCGATTGAGGTAAGCGTTCTAACGTTTCTACAAGATCATGCATGATAGGTTTTAGGGTTTTATCAAAATTTTTGTTTACATCCGCTGCGAAAACCCTAGAGTCGATCTCTTAGGAATAGGATTCGCTCATGAGATCCCAGGAAAACCCAACATGAAGATGATAACAAACTCGTCTAAAAAATCCATGAATGTTGTGTTCATCAACTCTATAAAAACTGCAGGTGCATTAGTAAGTCCAAACGGCATGACAACAAATTCAAGTGTTCATACCTTGTTCTGAAAGCAGTTTTCTTTATATCATTATCTAGAACACGTATCTGGTGGTAACCTGATAATAAATCAATCTTCGAAAACCAACTAGCACCTTGAAATTGGTCCAATAACTCATCAATTCTTGGAAGTGGATATTTGTTCTTTATTGTTACCTGATTCAATCCTCGATAATCGATGCATAATCTCATACTCCTATCTTTCTTCTTAACAAATAGTACAGGAGTACCCCAAGGAGAATGAAAAAGTCGGACTCTCAAAGAGTAAAGGGAAAAACTAACCAGTTCTATTCACTTGAGAAAAAGTCAAGTACAACTCACTTTTTGTTAGAGCTACTCAACACCCAAATGAATCTCCCCCTGAGTTTCAACCCACTCTCACAATGAATTCTACCGATTAAAAACCTTACCCAACATAAACGCTCACCAAAGTTTTGCTCTGGGCTAGACGATCCAGTCCGTTCGGACCAAGATGTTGGACCGAACGGACTAAGGTGTGTGGACCGAACGGACTGCTTAGCCAGTCCGTTCGATCTAGGTCACTAGTCCGAGAGAGAAGGTCCGAAGAGGCAAGTCCGAACGGTCTGAACGGTCTAGGACCCGACGCTTCACCAAAATTAGATTTTGCGTTTCGGGATCTGGTTTGAGCAATCGTTGCTTAAAACCGATCAACTGTGATTCAGAATAACATGATTCTTTCTTATGGATGGTCCATAGTGAATGAATGTATGTAACTTAATCAAGATATTATATATGCTTGATTGAGTGGGAGATTCGGGATTAGGATTGCATAATCGATTGGATTGTCCATTCGGATTATGAACAATCGTTGAACAGAAACCGGTTAGATCTAGGAGCTCTACGAGAGAAGCACTTGTCAAGGCCTCGATCGTACGTGTCATGGGCCATGCCAAAGCTGGGTGTGCCGTATTATCTTGGTGAGGCAAGATGGAGAAATGGTGGTTCTCATAGCTTGAAAGTAGATGCTTGATCTAAGTGTGGTTTCGAAAATCCCTTATTTATGTAATGCTAAGTGTGTACCTCCCATTAATAGAGCGCCTGTCAAGGCATCGATCATCCGTAACACGGGTCATGCCAAAGCTGAGCATG
>NW_010965169.1:92429-108109 GCF_000463585.1 Tarenaya hassleriana
AGGTCCAGATTCCGAAAGTTTTCGTTTTCTAGGTCCGATTACACAATCGTTGCTTAATCTGATCAACTGTAACTCAGAATAACATGATTCTTTCTTATGGATGGTCCATAGTGAATGAATGTATGTAACTTAATCAAGATATTATATATGCTTGATTGAGTGGGAGATTCGGGATTAGGATTGCATAATCGATTGGATTGTCCATTCGGATTATGAACAATCGTTGAACAGAAACCGGTTAGATCTAGGAGCTCTACAAGTAAAGCACTTGTCAAGGCCTCGATCGTACGTGTCATGGGCCATGCCAAAGCTGGGTGTGCGTATTATCTTGATGAGGCAAGATGGAGAAATGGTGGTTCTCATAGCTTGAAAGTAGATGCTTGATCTAAGTGTGGTTTCGAAAATCCCTTATTTATGTAATGCTAAGTGTGTACCTCCCATTACTAGAGCGTCTGTCAAGGCATCAATCGTCCGTAACACGGGTTGAGCCAAAGCTGAGCGTGCCGGATTATCTTTGTGAGGCAGGGCAGGGTGGAAAATCGTGGTTCCCACAGCTTGAATATGGTTTACCTTAGTTTAAGTTGTCAAGTTTTTACTTGAGACTTAACGGTACAGATGAGACGAGTATGCAATGATATTTGATATCATAGTCTCATAAAAGGATCTAAGAGTCACATTGGATGTGATCGACATTAGATGTCTACCTAAATAGCATAAGGATGAGTGTAACAATCCATACTTATGTGAAATACGAATCTTAGTCCCATATAGAAAATTATGATAGGGTTATTTTTCTGTATGGGAATATAGCTCGTTTTTTAATCTATGTTGTCATTGTTTGATTACGGACTAGCTGGTAGTAGATCATAGATATGTAGACACTGATTGATGATGGGCTAGCTGGTAGTTGATCATTAATAGAATCTGCATTTGTTTTGTTCGTTATGTTTTTGTCTCTTTTGTAGGACATGGCGTCAACCGGTAGTGTACCGAGTTTGACGATGCGATCTATCCTTGAGAAGGATAAGCTGACCGGGACGAACTTCTTAGACTGGTATCGGAACTTGAGAATTGTTCTCAAGCACGATAAGAAGTCTTACGTCCTAGAAGGGGCTCTACCCCCAGAGCTTGCAGCCAATGCCACGAGAGCAGTCAAGGATGCTTGGTTGAAGCATCAGACTGACGACATCGAGATCTCTTGTCTCATGTTGGGAAGCATGGCCCCGAATCTGCAAAAGCAGTTTGAGGGGAATAGCGTATTTGATATGATCGAACAGCTCAAGACCATGTTTCAGGAGCTAGCGCGTACTGAAAAGTACAAGACGCTAAAAGCTCTAGTGAAGACGGAGATGCCGAGAGGCAGCTCTGTCAACACCCACGTCCTTAACATGCGAGCTCATGTTGAGGAACTTGAGCATATGGGAGTGAACTTCGATGGTGACTTGGTTGCAGACTTGATCCTGATGTCATTACCCGAGGACTATAACCAGTTCGTGATGCAGTACCATATGCACGGGATGACTAAGAGCTTAGCCGAACTGCATGGGATGGTGAAATCGACTGAGCAGGATATCGTGGTGCCCAAGACTGTGCTTGCTGTTGAGAAAAGCCTCAGCAAGAAGCGGCTGGGTAATGCTAAAAAGAAGGTGGCGAAAAAGGCAAAAGTTGCCTCTACGCCTAAGCCTAAGCCCGATAAGGGTGACTGTCATTCCTGCGGAGTGTCCGGACACTGGAAGCGTAATTGTCACACACGCAGGGAAGGAAAAATGCACGAGAAAACGTCGAGAAATCTGACAAGAGGTCCGGACCGTCCGGTCTAGGAGTAGACCGAACGGACCGGAGCATCTAGTCCAAACGGACAAAATAGTTGGACCGAACGGACTAGAGAGTTCAGTTCGAACGAACCAAGTGTTGGACCGAACGGACTGACCCATCAGTTCGAACGAACCCAGTTTTGAAACTGGTCCGAACGGACCAAGTGTCCAGACCGAACGGACTACTAAGCAGTCCGTTTGGTCTGGGGTTCGGATTTAATTTTAAAAGTCCGGATCTAGAGTTAATCACTTGGAGAAGAGGAGAAATAGAACCCTAACACTAGAGAGCCGACTTAGAGAACTTTTCAGACCCTTTTGGAGAGTCTAGAGGGTTGAAGAAGTGATCTTAATCTCTCTTTCTCAAAGCACATCATCGAATAGAAGTTTCGTGTCCTAGCAGACAAGTTCCAAAGGTTGGAATCCATCCCGAGGTGTGGATACGTGTAGAGGGCGAGGTATTCTTCCTGCCTATAGTGATCGGACGAACACATCAATTGAAACAGGCCCCGGATCGATTGAGGTAAGCGTTCTAACGTTTCTACAAGATCATGCATGATAGGTTTTAGGGTTTTATCAAATTTTTGTTTTACATCCGCTGCGCAAACCCTAGAACCGATCTCTTAGGAATAGGATTCGCTCATGAGATCCCAGGAAAACCCAACAACATGGCACATGACCTTACGGAGAGAATGGTTCCACCAATATTAACCTATCTCAGAAGGATTTGTGTACATGAGAAATGACCATGCCTTGGAGATTACCGACATTGGTACAATCAAATTGAAGATGAACAATGTTGTAGTCTGCACCATTCAAGGGGTATGATATGTGAAAGGCTTGAAGAAGAATCTATTATCTTTTGGACAATTAGATGATGTTTAGTGCAAAACCCATATTGAGAATGGGATCATGACCACCGCCAAAGAATTGCTTGTGGTGATGAAAACAGAAAAGGTGGCGGCAAATCTGTACATGTTTAAAGGAGGACACTACGAGAAGGAGAAGTAAGTGTTGCAGAGTCAAAATCAATAGAAGAATCGAAGATGTTGTGGTTTTAGCCACATTTCACCTCTTTTTTCCGTATATATTTAGTATTTAGAGTGGGCATGAATACCGTTTTCTTTATTCTTTGATGTTATTTCACGAATATTTGTGTAATTCGACAAAATCGGAGCTAAAACAGTGTTTTTGGAGCTTAAATGGACCAAGTGGATGATCATGGACGAACTAAGAAAGGACGCAGATTTGTCACGGGCGAGAAATGAACTTTAGAGTAGAACAAGAAGAATCTCGATGTTGAGAACATCGATATCATCGTTATACGACCTCGATATCGACGTTCCTCACCATCGATATCGACGTTTCCAGCCACCTCGAGATTAGACTTCAGATTTTCCAAACTAGATGTTCCACAACATCGACATCTATGTTCACATACCTCGAGATCTGAGCAGCCTCGATATCGACTTTTCACAATGTCGATATCGACGTTTTTTAACATCGAGATCGGCACCCTTCGAAAGAATATCCATGTTGGACTCCAAATATTTGATATCTATCTCTTTAAATGAGATATCAATTCCAGCGACGGTTTCATTAGATATCTTACAACAACAATTCCTCTATTTTTCTCGGTATCGATGTTCCCAACATCGATATTTCGAGAGTTCTATAAAAGGAACCTTACGAAACAGAGAGAGGGTTGACACATTTTCACAGCTTTTGATATCTTTCGTTTGGATCCGGTTACTCGACATTTTGGGGACGATTTGGAGTGGAGATTGCTACATTTCTTTGTTCAATGATTGATTCTTCACACTATAAGTTTTTTATTCCTTTCTTTATTGAAATGTTGGATGAATCCATCCCTATTTTGTTTTCCCCATGATGTGTGAGTAGTTCACTTGCTATAGATTAGGGAATCTAGCCATGTTACAGAATAATCGATGCACTTAAAACGGTTGATGCATGTTTAGGTTAGATCCGGTTTTATGAATTGAATGTAATACATTCTTAAGATCGTTCACCCTATAGAATTTATGTGGGTTAATTAATTGCAAAGGAATTTGAATTAGTTAATACCAGAATTTGTTCATAAGATAAGTTCAATTATTAATTATGAACGCATAGGTATGACATGATAAGGAATTCTTAATTCGATCTAGATGTTGGAATTCCTGAGATCTCGCTAGCAATTCATCCTAGAGATCGGTTCTAGGGTTCATGCAGCGGAAGGTGAAAAACAAAAATTTTTTCTAAACAAAACCCTAAAAGCAAACATGCATGATTGTAGATCTACAGAAGAAACATTAACTTCAAACGATCTAGGGCCTGTTCTCAAATTTGAATCGTCGATGACAAGAAGGTATGAAGAATAGCAAGCCCTCTACACGTATCCGCACATTGGGAAGGATTCCAATAGTTGGAACTTGTCTTCTAGGACTAGAAATCTCGATCTCTATAATGAGCAGGATTTCAGAAAATCAAAATCGGGTTTTGGGACTCTTAGATCTGGTCTAAAAATCTGAGGAGGCGTGCCAAAACCCTATGGGTCAAGCCCCTTTTATTTTGATTCCAAGAAACCCTAGTTTGAGTAGGAGAAAGAATGTCCCGATGCTTGGACTGATCGGTCCAGCTTGTGGACCATCGATCTGGACTCCGTCAGTTCGGGGTTTTTCATCTCTTTCTCGCATACTTGTCCTTCCCTATGTATGTAACCCTGTAGGCTCATCCGGAATAGTAGTAAGACTCAGAATCTTTATTACGGTAATACAAGTCATAGGCGGTCTCTAGCAAGACACTATGACTATCTAATCCAAATAGAGTTAGTCTTGTGATCTAACGAAAGCAAGTAATAGTCCATACAATGATCCCTTTGTAACGCGATATCATATGTCGAACATAAGACATGGAGCCAGCCATCTTATCAGATTCGACTGCTTTACTCGTTCATTGAGTTAACTGAGACATCAGATGACTTATCATCAGATTGCGCACATCTCAGTCTCATGAATTCACTCGAGGGGCCCTACCGATATCTCTCTCGGGATGAGAGGTACAAATTCCATATTGACTATCTACTATACGTATGATTCGTGTTGTACCCAAGAGATGCCGTTATAATCTTCCTATTACGCAAGACGTTTGATGCAATCAAAGTACGACACTCCTCATGTCGGATACCGTAGACATCTCAGATCAAAGGATCTAACCATGAACTTATCACATGAGATTCAAGTCATGACTCATGTCGGTGGGCACGGGTCGGGTACACCCAATTTTTAGAAAACCCTATCTCATCTCCATTACCACGGGTTTTACAAAAATATTATCTCAGTCTTGGCTTCATAAAATCCGGGTACTTGTAGCTCGGGTTTAATGAGATTCTCGGTCTTGTACTCGCGGGTACCCGGACCCATACGATTTATAAAATTTTGAACTATAAAATGATAGATATAGAAAATACAAATGAGAGAAGTCAAAGTATAAAGAGAAAAATTCACGATGAAGAGAGATGACTAAAATTTTGAGAGAGAGATGAATGGTTGAAATTTTTGTATAGAAAGGTTTAGAACATAAAAAAATTTAACTAAAATAAAAGTATTTTAATAAATAATAAGAATAATTTAGACAAAAAATATTATAGATATAAAGTATATTTTAGATTTTTAACAAATATACCGGGTACCCCCGGTACCCTTTGTAAAATAATTGAATCCCCACTCGGACTCAGGGGTCGAAAATTTAGTCTTATTAATACTCGATCTCATCATCGTTAATATTCGGGTACCCTTTATTCGGGTACTTGTTAAGCCGGGTACCTCCAAACCCCCGGGTTACGGGTTAAAACACCCACTCCTATGTCCATGTGTCAATCTCATGCAGTCATCCAGTACTTCATTCCAAATCAGTACCCATGACTGTGATCCATGACCATTCGTATGATCATCTATCACACCTCATGCTTGTCTTAATATATTATCATTCCCACAATAATATATGACTAGGGAGTTTAGGATCGTTCATAATGAACCATGGATTTCCTTATTCATCAAATATACAAAACGAATAAAGAAAAAAAAACACATTTATTCACTTTACCAAAATCATGAAAGTGTCAATACAAAATGTCTTGCTACTCATATCGTAAAGCAACATAGAGCACCTAAACTAACACTAGAAAAAATTGTAGCGGACATTAATGCTTCTAAGGTGGACCTAGAGATACGAAAGCTAATAGGAAAGAATTACTTAGAGAGCGATGATCCCTGATCCTGACGTGTTCTAGGTTAGAAGCTAGAGTTTTCCAAATCGACCCTAGACTTCAATCCAACCCGTATCCTTTTAGATGTTCTGTAGCATCTGTGAATACCCGAATCTGTAGTACTATTATTGAATTTTTCAACCAAACAACCATTTTGCTATCGACCTTCGCTTTCGCTAGAATCACGATTGACATCATCACCTCTCGGTCCCTGTGTTCGACCCTAGTACTACATCGAATCCGTACCCTTACGGAATCGGCTTAGTCCAATTTTTTATCACTTGATCACCCATTCACCTAGATTGGCACGATCAACGCAGCTTGAAAATTCTTGTAGACCGAAATCTTCTCCCAGGGCTCAAAAGGGTGGTGCTACCCTTTTGTGAGTATTGTGTTACAAGTAAATAGCACATATTGAAGTTCAACAGTTCAACTCTTAGAAGCAAAGCTATCCTGGACCTGGTTCATTCTGATATTTGGTAAGCACCGGTGATGTCCCTATGAGATGCAAGATACTTTGTATCTTTCATTGACGAATACTTCAGGAGATGTTGGGTGTACCCCATCAAGAAGAAGTCAGATGTGTTTGAAACTTTCAAAATCTTCAAAACGCGTATCGAGATGAATCTGGAAAAAAGATCAAATGTCTAATATCAGACAATGGAGGAAAATATATTGGCGATGAATTCAACAGGTTCTATCAACAAGAAGGCATCAAGAGGCAGTTCACGATGGCTTACACACCTCAACAAAATGGTGTAGTGGAGCGGATGAACATAACCCTGTTGGAAAGAACAAGGGCAATGTTGAGATCTGCAGGATTGACCAATATGTTTTGGGCTGAAGCAGTCATGACCGTCTGTTATATGATCAATCGGTATCCATCAACTGCAATTGATCTGAAGACACCAATGCAGATGCGACAGAAAGCCAATGGATTATACTCAGCTCCATATGTTTGGGAGTATGATGTATGCATGTACAACGCCTAAGAAACAACTAAATTAGATTCAAAATCTAGAAAGTGTATTTTCTTAGGGTATGCCGATGGAGTCAAGGGATATTGCTTGTGGATCCCACTGCCCACAAGGTCATAATCAACAAAGATGTTGTATTCGTTGAAGAAAAGGTGAGAAATGATAGCACGTCAAAGGGAAAGCCATAGACGGTAATAGTCAATGTTAAAGATCGAGGGGAACATCAAGTTCCAATTCTTCTGAAGATGTACCGGAGCACGATGAACAAGTGCAAACTGAGTCTCCATCACCATAACTTCGATGATCAGATCGTGAAAGGAGAAGACTAGTTTGGCAAGAGGATTATGTTATAGAAGAAAATACGGCACATTGTCTACTAATGAAGGATGAAGAACCATCGACTTTCAATGAGGCTATACAAAACCAAGATTCGTCCTTGTGGATGACAACAATGCAAGAAGAAATGGAAGCCCTTCATAAGAATAAGACCTATGATCTTGTTCCGTTACCACAAGGGAGGGAAGTTATCGGGAATAAATGGGTCTATAAGATAAATCATTATGGCAACGATCAAGTGGAACGGTATCATGCTAGATTGGTGGTGAAAGGGTTTTCCCAGAAAGAAGGGGTCGATTTCAATGAGATATTCTCTCCTGTTGTTCAGCTGACAATATTATGAGTAGTCTTGGTGATGTTGCTACATTGGACATTAACCTAGAGCAGTTGGATGTGAAAATTGCATTTCTTCATGGAGAGCTTGAAGAAGAGATATACATGCTACAACCAGAAGGATTCAAAGGAAAAGGAAAGGATAACCTGATTTACAGGCTTAACAAATCTCTACACGGTCTCAAATAGGCGCCGAGATGCTGATATAAGAGATTTGACTCCTTCATCATGAGCCTACGGTACAACAGAGTGAATGTAGACCCTTGTGCATACCACAAGAGATTTGAGTTGGGTTTCCTGGGATCTCTTGAGGGAATCCAATTCCTAAGAGATCGATTCTAGGGTTTGCGCGGCGGATGTAAAACAAAAATTTTATGAAACCCTAGAACCATGTATGTATGATTACGTAGAAACATTAGAACGCTTACCTCAATCGATCCGGAGTCTGTATCAATTGATGTGTTCGTCCGACCACGAAAGGGAGGAAGATTACCTCACCCTCTACATCCATATCTCGGGATGGATTTCAACGATTGGAACTTGTCTGCTAGGACCCGAATATGCTATTCGGTATATTACTTCGAGAAAACAAGACTTCAATCACTTCTTAGAACCATTTGGATCTCACCAAAGTCTATCGAAGTTCTCAAAGTCGGCTCTCTTAATTAGGGTTTTAATCTCCTTCTTATAAAGTGATTTAACCCTAATTTTGGTTTAATTTTCGAAAAATTTGAAAGCCGGAATGGATGGTCCAGAAATGCACGTGGACCGTCCGTTCTAGACCTTCTGGAACGGACAGACCACGTTCTTGACCGTCGGGTCTAGACCTGGCGGATCGTCGGGTCTGGCCCTTCTGGTCCGTCGGGTCTAGATCCTTCTGTCTCGGTTTTTCGTCGTTTTCTCGTGTGTTTATCCTTCCCTGTGTGTGTGACCCTGTAGGCTCATTCGATATAGCAGTATAACCCGAAATCTCTATTTCGGATATACAATTTATAGGCGGTCTCTAGCAAGACACTATGACTACCTATCTCGAATAGAGTTTGTTCGTGATTTTACGAACGCTAGTGATGATTCCGGCTGATGATCCTTTTGTATCACGATATCATATGTCGAACATAAGGCATGGACAAGTCACCTTATCTGATTCAATTGCTTTCTCGTTCACTGAGTTCGACTGTGTAAAATAGATAACGTTCGTCTATAGTGCGACCATGTTGGTTTAGTGCTCTATGATGTACTGTTATGCGAGTTTTACTTAGATACATTTGATGCATTGACACTTTCTATAGTTTATGGATGAGTGTTTGATTCATTACGTATTGTGCATGCTTTAATATGTTATGAAATCCATGTATTCTTATGAACAATACTAAACTCCCTAGTCATGTATCATTGTGGGAATAATGATATATTAAGACTAGTATGATGTGTGATTGATGATCATATAGATGATCATAGGTATTGGATATGATCACAATCATAGGTATTTGTTGGAGAACGGAATACTGGATTGACCCGCATGAGATTGTCACATGGACAATAGTCATGACTTGAATCTCATGTGACGGTTCCATGATTGGATCCTATGACCTGAGATGTATACGGAATCCAACATGAGGAGTGGCGTGCCTTGATTACGTCAAACGTCCTGCGTAACAGGAGGACTATAAAGGCGTATATAAGGTACGACAGAATCATGTCCTGGATTGTAGACAGTCAAGATGGGATTTGTACCTCTCGTAAAAGAGAGAGATATCGTTGGGCCCCTCGTGTGAGCGAGACTGTAGAAATGTGTGGCCGCACTATAGACGAGCGTCGTCTATTTCAGACAGTCGAACTCAGTGAACGAGAAAGCAGTCGAATCAAATAAGGTGGTTTATCCATGCCTTATGTTCGACATATGATATCGCGATACAAAAAGGAGCATCAGCCAGAATCATCACTGGCGTTCGTATGATCACGAACAAACTCTATTCGAGATAGGTAGTCATAGTGTCTTGCTAGAGACCGCCTATTACTTGTATACCCAAATGGAGATTTCGGGATATACTGCTATATCGAATGAGCCTACAGGGTCACACACGTAGGGAAGGACAAATGCACGAAAAAACGTCTAGAAACCTAGACACGAGGTCTGGACCGTTTGGTCCAGGAGTGGACCGAATGGACCAGAGCATCTAGTCTGAACGGACCAAATTGTTGGACTGAACGGACTAGAGGATCCAGTCCGAATGGACCAATTTGTTGGACCGAACGGACTGACCAGTCCGAACGAACGGACTGTGTTTTGTGTTGGTCCGAACGGACCAAGTGTCTAGACCGAACGGACTACTTAGCAGTCCGTTCGGTCTAGGTTTCAGAATTAATTTTAAAATCCGGAATTAGGGTTAATCACTTTATAGAAAGGATATTAATAACCCTAATAGGTGGTGGCCGACTAAGAGAACTTCGACAGACCTTTTTGGAGAGTCTAGAGCGTCTAAGAAGTGATCTAAGTCTCGTTTTTTCTCAAAGCACATCATCGAATAGAAGATTTGAGTCCTAGCAGACAAGTTCCAAAGCTTGGAATCCATCCCGAGGTGTGGATACGTGTAGAGGGCGAGGTAATCTTCCTCCCTTTCATGATCGAACGAGTTCTTCAATTGATACAAGCCCCAGATCGATTGAGGTAAGCGTTCTTGCTTTTCTACTATTAATAAGAAGCATGGTTCTAGGGTTTAATAAATTTTTGTTTTACATCCGTTGCGCAAACCCTAGAATCGATCTCTTAGGAATAGGATTCGCTCTAGAGATCCCAAGAACCCTAAACAAAACGATAAAAAACCGAGACGGAAGTGTCTAGACCCGACGGACTAGAACGGCCAGACCCGACGGTCCGCCAGGTCTAGACCCGACGGGCCAGAACATGGTCTGTCCGTTCTGGCTTGCTGGAACGGATGATCCACGTGTATTTCTGGACTGTCCTTTACAGCCTTCAGGTTTTTTGAAAATAAACCGAAATTAGGGTTAATCACTTTATAAGAAGGAGATTAAGAACCCTAAAAAAGGAAGAGCCGACCTTGGAGAACTTCTACAGACTTTGGTGAGATCCAAAAGGTTCTAAGAAGTGATCTAAGTCTCGTTTTCTCGAAGCAACATACCGAATAGTTGATTTGGTTCCTAGCAGATAAGTTCCAATCGTTAGAATTCATCCCGAGGTGTGGATACGTGTAGAGGGCGAGGTAATCTTCCTCCCTTTCGTGGTCGGACGAACACATCAATTGATACAGGCCCCGAATCAATTGAGTTAAGCGTTCTAACGTTTCTACGTAATCATACATGCATGGTTTTAGGGTTTCATAAAATTTTTGTTTTATATCAACTGCGCAAACCCTAGAATCGATCTCTTAGGAATAGGATTCGCTTTAGAGATTCCAGGAAATCCCAACAACAACAACGTGGGACGCTTCCCCGTCCATATCTCATATGGTGTCGTTTCAGCCGCCTTCGTTGGACTCCTATTCAGCAGGTACGCAGTGATCTCTAAAACATAGCCCCAAAAGGACTTCGGAAGATCTGTCTAACTCATCATCGACCGAACCATGTCTAATGGTGTTCGGTTCCTCCGTTCAGACACGTCATTCCACTGTGGCATTAGCCGGGATATCACAACCATCAACTTGATTAAATTTTGACTCATATACTCACCACCACGATCAGATCGAAGTGTCTTGATCGTCTTGCCAAGCTGGGTCTGTACTTCGTTCCTGAAAGCCTTGAACATTTCAAGTGTTTCAGATTTATGTCTCATCAAATAGACATAACCATATCGATTGAAATCATCAGTGAACGTAACGAAATAAAGATAACCTCCTCTAGTTGGACAGCTCATTGGTCCGCATACATCACTATGTATGAGAGCCAATAACTCCATCGCTCTCTGTCCTTTCCTCCCAATTCAACACTAAATTTGTCTTAAGACACCTGTCTATCACTCGATGAAGATTGGTTAAATACGCATCAAAGGAGGGTCCATGGACAGAAAAATCATCCATGAACACCTCTATAATATCTTCAATGACATCGAAGAAAATAGCCATCATGCATCTTTGAAATGTTACAGGTGCATTGCACAATCCAAATGGCATGCGTCTATATGCAAAAGTGCCGTAGGGGCATGTGAATGTCGTTTTCTCTTGGTCACTCGGATGAATAGGTATTTGGAAGAAACCGGAGTAACCATCGAGAAAACAAAAATAAGAATGCAATGCAAGTCTTTCTAACATTTCATCGATGAATGGAAGGGGGAAATGATCCTTACGGGTGTTTGTGTTCAATTTTCGATAATCAATGCACATTCTCCATCCCGTAATAGTTCTAGTCCGTATGAGTTCATTGTTTTCATTAGGCACGATTGTGATTCCTCCCTTCTTAGGCACGACTTAAACCGGACTACCCAAGAGCTATCCGAAATCGGGTAAATGATATCCGCATCTAACAATTTCAAAACCTCTTTCTTGACCACTTCTTTCATGTTCGGGTTTAGCCTACGTTGATGTTCAATTGACGATTTGATGTCATCCTCTAAATGTATGCGATGCATGCAAAGAGAGGGGCTAAGACCCTTGATGTCTCCTAGAGTGTAACCTAGGACCTCCCTATATTGCCTAAGCAACATGTTCATCTTGCCCATTAAACAAGACTCGCAAGATTCAAGAGACTCAAAGTCAAATGAATCCAGAAGACCTTCATGATGAAGCTTCTGAATGCGTTTCTCATTTATATGGCCTAGACGACAATGTCAGAGGAAGGTCGAGTTTAAGTCGTTCAGCTTAAACCGTTTGGCACTCACGTTATAGATGGATGATGTCGAGTTCGAAGGCTGATTATTCAAGACGTATAAACCATTCACAAGATAACCACTACCATAGTAAATATTATCTCGATAAATCATCAAACTTGAGTTCTCAATCACAAATCGAAAACCATCCAAATCCAGACATGAAATAGAAATAATGTTTCTGCTAATCGCAGACACATAGTAACAATTATTCAATTCTAAAAAAAGTCTAGAAGGAAGATGCAAATCATAAAATGCCAACACACAATGCACCAACTCTTGCTCCTTTTCCGACGCGCAGATCCGCTTCTCCCTTTGCTAGCATCCTACTTCTTCTTAGTCCCTGCACATTTTCACAAATGTGTGAGGCACTTCCGGTATCCAATACCCATGAAGATGTAGTACAGATGTAGCTTCTATAACATGAATACCTAAGGCAGAAGCTTCACCAATATTCTTGTCCTTCAGATCCTCCAAGTAAAAGTGACAATTACGCTTCCAGTGTCCAGACACTCCGCAGCAATGACAGTCACCCTTATCGGGCTTAGGCTTAGACGTAGAGGAAACTTTTGTCTTTTTCGCCGCCTTCTTTTTGACTTTACCCCGCCGCTTCTTGCTGGAGTTGTTCTCAACAGCAAGCACAGTCTTACGGACCACGATATCCTGTTCAGCCGATTTCAGCATCCCATGCAGTTTGGTTAAGCTCTTAGTCATTCCGTGCATATGGTACTGCATCACGAACTGATTATAGTCCTCGGGCAATGACATCAGGATCAGGTCCACGACCAAGTCTCGGCATCTCCGTCTTCACCAGAGCTTTCAGCGTCTCGTACTTTTCAGTACGCGCTAGCTCCTCAAACATGGTCTTGAGTTGATTGATCATATCAAACAAACTGCCTCTGCAGATTCGGGGCCATGCTTTCCAACATGAGACAGGAGATCTCAATGTCGTCAATCTGATGCTTCAACCAAGCATCCCTGACGGCTCTCGTGGCATTGGCCGCAGGCTCTGGTGGTAGAGCCCCTTCCAGGACGTATGACTTCTTATCGTGCTTGAGAACAATTCTCAAGTTACGATACCAGTCCAAGAAGTTCATCCCGGTTAGCTTATCCTTCTCAAGGATAGATCGCATTGTCAGACTTGGTACGTTACCGGTTGACGCCACGTCCTGCAGATAAAGACAAAACAGAACGAATAAAAAAAGTGCAGATTCTATCAATGATCTACTACCAGCTAATCCATCATCAATCAACGACAACATAGATACATATACAAGCTATATTCCCATACAGAAAAATAACCCTACAATAATTTTCTATATGGGATTAAAATCCGTATTTCACATAAGAATGAGTTGTTATACTCAGCCTTACGTTATTTAGGTAGACATCTAATATCAATCACATCCAATGTGACTCTTAGATCCTTTATGAGACTATGATATCAAATATCATTGCATACTCGTCTCATCTATACCGTTAAGTCTCAAGTCACTCGACAACTTAACCTAAGGTAAACCATATTCAAGCTGTGGGAACCACGATTTTTCACCATGCCTCACAAAGATAATCCGGCACACTCAGCTTTGGCATGACCCGTGTTACGGATGATCGATGCCTTGACAGGCGCTCTAGTAATGGAAGGTACACGCTTAGCATTACATAAAAGGGATTTTCGAAACCACACTTAGATCAAGCATCTACTTTCAAGCTATGAGAACCACCATTTCTACATCTTGCCTCACCAAGATATTGCGGCACACCCAGCTTTGGCATGACCCATGACACGTACGATCGAGACCTTGACAAGTGCTTTACTCGTAGAGCTCCTAGATCTAACCGGTTTCTTGTGCAACGATTGTACGAATCCAATCAAGGAACAACCATTGTTCCTTGATCGGATGTATTACATAATCCGAATAGACCATCAATTCGATTACTTAATCCCAATCTCGAAGCTCCCATTCAATCAAGCATATCTAATATCTTGATTAAGTTACATATATTCATTCACTATGGACCATCCATAAGAATGAATCATGTCTATTTGAGTCACACTTGATCAGATTAAGCAACGATTGCATAATCGGACCAAGAAAACGAAACATTTCGGAATCTGTACCTCAGACCGTACGTTCTGGATGTAGAACTGATGATCCAACCTTGGCAGGCTGAACGGTCTAGCCTTAGAATTCGGAACGGATGGTCCACAGCAGACGGAACAGACGGTCCATTCTCAGAACAGTTGGAAGGACGGTTTGACACTCAGACCATCCGGTCCAGACTCACAGTCCGAGATTTGGATCTTCCGTTCCGTTCCATCCAGTCCGCCACCCCTGGACCGTCCGGTCTGGCATACCCAGAATGGACGGTCTAGGGTTACGTGATCAAATCAGGTTTTTCCGCTTTCTCAGCCTCGACAAGACCGAAACACATCCGAATTCATCTGTAGTCTCAAAATTCGAACTCCTGCACTCTATGCAATATGAAACATGCAATCTACCATACATTCAATCATCAAACATGCATAGAAATCAAAGCAAACATGGATTCAAATGATTCAAATCCTATAACGTGCGTGATTGGGTTCTACGAAATCAAAACAGAGCAACCAGGTTCTGATACCACTGTTGGGATTTCCTGAGATCTCTAGAGCGAATCCTATTCCTAAGAGATCGATTCTAGGGTTTGCGCAGCGGATGTAAAACAAAAATTTTATGAAACCCTAAAACCATGCATGTATGATTACATAGAAACGTTAGAACCCTTACCTCAATCGATCCGGAGCCTGTATCAATTGATGTGTTCGTCCGACCACGAAAGGGAGGAAAATTACCTCGTCCTCTACACGTATCCACACCTCGGGATGGATCCAACGATTGGAACTTGTCTGCTAGGACCCGAATCTACTATTTGGTATATTGCTTCGAGAAAACAAGACTTCAATCACTTCTTAGAACCATTTGGATCTCACCAAAGTCTATCGAAGTTCTCAAAGTCGACTCTCTTAATTAGGGTTTTAATCTCCTTCTTATAAAGTGATTTAACCCTAATTTTGGTTTAATTTTCAAAAAATCCGAAAGCCGGAACGGACGGTCCAAAAATGCACGTGGACCGTCCGTTCCAGCTAGCCAGAA
>NW_010965169.1:108320-111465 GCF_000463585.1 Tarenaya hassleriana
GATATACAAGTCATAGGCGGTCTCTAGCAAGACACTATGACTACCTATCTCAAATAGAGTTTGTTCGTGATCTTACGAACGTCTGTGATGATTCCGGTTGATGATCCTTTTGTATCACGATATCATATGTCGAACATAAGGCATGGAGAAACCACCTTATCTGATTCGACTGCTTTCTCGTTCATTGAGTTCGACTGTGTGAAATAGACGATGTTCGTCTACAGTGCGGCCACACATTTCTACAGTCTCGCTCACACGAGGGGTCCAACGATATCTCTCTCTTTTACGAGAGGTACAAATCTCATCTTGACTATCTACAATCCAGCACATGATTCCTGTCGTACCTGATACACGCCTTTACAGTCCTCCTGTTACGCAGGACGTTTGACGTATTCAAAGTACGCAACTTCTCATATTGGATTCCGTAGATATCTCAGGTCTTAGGATCCAATCATGGAACCATCATATGAGATTCAAGTCATGACGTTAGTCCATGTGACAATCTCATGCGGGTCAATCCGGTATTCCGTTCTCCAACTAATACCTATGATTGTGATCGTATCCAATACTTATGATCATCTATATGATCATCAATCACACATCATACTAGTCTTAGTATATCGTTATTCTCATAATGACATATGACTAGGAAGTTTAGTATTGTTCATAACAATACATGGATTTCATAACATATTAAGTATGCACAACATGTAATGAATAAAACACTCATCCATAAACCATAGAAAGTGTCAATACATCAAATGTATCAAAATAAAGCTCGCAAAACAGTACATCATAGAGCACTAAACCAACAATTTGATGTGGTGATTCCATGATTCTGTCATTGTATGTTGATGACATGTTGGTTGCAGGTCCAATAAAAATTGTTTGAAAGAATTAAAGGCTCATTTGGCTAGAGAATTTGAAATGAAGGACTTGGGCCAAACAAACAAGATTATGAGGATGCAAATTTACCGAGATAGAAATCATAGAAAGATTTAGCTTTCACAAAAAAAAAAAATTACATAAACAAGATCCTACATTGCTTCAACATGCAATATTGTAAGTCAATATCTACCATTCTTCTTATGAATTTCAAGTTATCCTCCAATATGAGTCCTAGTAGTGAAGTACAGAGGATGGAGATGTGTCGAGTATCGTATGCATCGGCAGTGTGTAGTTTGATATTTTCATGGTCTGTACTAGACCAGACATTACTCAAGTAGTGGGAGCGGTTAGTCGATACATGAAGAATCATGTAGTTGAGCATTGGAGTGTTATGAAGAAGACCCTAAGATATCTCAAGGGCACTACAAATATTGCATTATGTTATGGAGAGTCAGACATGATTGTTACTGGATACGATGATTCAGATTATGTTGGTGACCTCGACAAAAAAGTAAGTCCACCGTTAGATACGTGTTTACTCTTGTTGGAGTTTTAAGGTGGGTTTCAAAATTACAGTCTATCGTGACGACATCTACGATAGAGGCTGAGTATGTGGCAGCACACAAGCTAGTAAAGAGGCAATTTGGTTGCAAATGTTAATGGATGAGCTTGGACACAAACAAGATAAGATTGTCTTGTTCTGTGATAATTAGAGCGCTTTGCATCTTGCAAAAAATCTAGCATTTCATTCAAGGACGAAGCACATACGAGTACAATATCATTTTGTATGGAAGAAGGTGGAGGAAGACAGTGTGGATATTCAGAAAATCCATACGGAGGCAAACATGACGGATATGTTGACAAAGCCAATAAACAATGATAAGTTCATTTGGTGTCGATCTTCTATGGGTCTATCAGAAATGTAAGGAATATGAACATGACGAGATAGAAAGAAAGAAGGAATACAATAAAAATGGTTTTGACTGGGAGAATGAAAGAAAAGTGAGCAAAATCCACTTTTGTCAAAAAGTGGTAAAAGCTGGAGGCTGAAGAAGATGGTGCCGCAAGACGGTGCCTCAAATGTTGAAACTTTTTATAACTGTGGACTCCACTTATTTTGTTATTTTCTTTATTCTTTTGCCTATATAAAGAGTATGAACGCGAAGGCAAAAACCATCCCAAGCATAAGCAAAATATCAGAGTAAAAAGAGAGAAAAAAAAAAAGAAAGAAAGAGAGAGTGAGAAATAAATACGGGTCTCTCTTATTTTTTTCGGTTTTTTTCTTTTTATTTCTGAGTATTTATTTTCTCCTATATAAGAGAATTATTATTGTATTCTCTTTATAACAAAGAGAATTGGTGTAATTCCTTAACAGTCGATATAAATCTTTCTACCGTTTGCCCATGGATATAGACACTCTGTCGAACTACGTAAATTCTCAGTGTCCCATTATTTATTTTCTCGTCTCAATTTAGTTGTCTAACAATGATTTATTCAGGTCTGAGCCTAACAATATATACACAAACAATATATACACACCATCCGACATATTGGTTTTTGTTTAATTCTTTTTTATGTTTATTATTTAGGAAGAAATCATTAACTAAACTAAGTAATTAGTTTTCAGAATTATCTATGTTATCTTTTGTTCATATTTAAATTTCCCTGTATAAAGTCACCCAAGTCATGTGATCACATCTGAATTCTAGCGATATAGACTCATCCAAAACCCACAATACGTTTTTTTTTATAATCGAAGTATACACATGTTTATGATATCATTGTTGTTAGATATGTATATCATAATGATATGTATATCATATATATAAATGTCTATCTCAGTACACGAACACGCTAGATTTGGTGTCGCCATCTGATTCTCTGAATCATATATTATAGATCATTCACCAAGCCTTCGTGTATAGATTATATATATTCGTACAGAAGAACGGATCTAAAGAAAAAACTTTGTCGAAAACCCTAATAATTTTGCCATTGAAGGCGCTATACATGATGCAGTAGACACAAACATACATATATATACACACACGCATATATAGTAAAGAATAAATGATCATCATATACAAATGTATATATACAAACTGCACTTGAAAAATACGATTGAAGAGAGAGCCCCGACGGAGCGACTAGGAAGCCCCGAGCGACGACAGCCCCCCTCCGCATCTGGCGTTCTCTTCCATCATCGGCCCATGGGTCGTCCAAAAAAGCTACCCCCCACCCACCACCCGCCACCCCC
>NW_010965169.1:111486-115975 GCF_000463585.1 Tarenaya hassleriana
CAAGACGATCAAGACCCACCGCCGTACCCCATCCCCATCTCCACCTTCCTCCCCCTCCGCAAGCCACCCACATACGCAATCTGTACAAGAGGCCCCCCCCCACTCATGTCTTGTCTCCATCTCTGGTTCCCCTGTAAACCCTAATTTCTGTGAATTTCCAATTGCCGATTTCCCGCCATTACCAGCTTCCACCCCACCTAAATCTGCCACTGTGTCACCCTCAAACCCCCAAAAGTCCTCTGTTCCCGCTCCTACTCAGGGCATCTCCCCTGTCCAGCCCATCGGCGCCTCACCTGCATTGAATCCTGCTGCCACTCAGGAAGTTTTTGTTCAGTGTGCTGGTGGCTCAGGTTTGCTAGTCACGCCTGCTGCTCCACAGACCGTCCAGGGTGGTGGACACTCAAGCCCCGACACAGGGCCTGCAATCACTCAATCTTCGGGGTTGACTAACTCTAGCAATCAGAAGAAGAATCCAAGCATTTCCTGGGCCAACAACGTGGACCCACTAATCGCCTCACAAGACTCAGTGACCCGATCATCTCTCCTGATGGTAAACTCCGGGTTAAAATTTCGAGCTCTGTAGTGGAGGATGGTCTACGACATTTTCAAGACTACGTTATTTGTACCTTTTACGGGAAACTGCCTCGACTCCCGAAGGTCTTTTCTGTCCTGAATCACCTTTGGGGCAAAGAAAGGAAGTTGGAATTCAACATTTTCAATGAATCCTCAATCCTGGTGAGAATTCACTCGGCCCATATTAGGCAAGCAGCGTTGCAGCAAGAGTAATGGCATGTGGGTGTTGATGCTTTTTTTGTTCGTGAATGGTCCCCTTCCTTTGCTAGAGACCCACCGTCACCTTATGGAGCCACTGTCTTATAAATCAATTACTACTATGAAGTCTGTGGATGTCAAAGTGGAAGTTGATCTCACTAAGGCGTTGCCTAAGGAGGTATAGGTGGAACTCGATGATGGATCCATTGTTATTGTAGATATACTCTACCACTGGGTTCCGCCAACATGTGAACTGTGCCGAGAAATTGGCCATCCGGCAGCCTCCTGCCCAAGGCCAAACCCCAAAAAACCTTTCCCGGCCACTACCAAAATACCGCCATCAATCTGTGATCCACCCAAAGCTATTCACAATCCTACTTCCCACATGGCGAGCCACCTTCCTAACCAAAAAGATATCACAGTCACCCCTCTTACATTCCCTCTTGCAGGGGCACTGAAAATTTCCCATCCGGCGAAAACACTTAACCAAGCTTCTCAGAGAGACCAGCCAAACCCACCTGTGGATCAGCTTCCATCAGGTGCTAAAACCATCAAAGATAAACAACCCACCTTATCGACCACTACAAATAGCCCTCAACCTATTGATGAAATAGCTCATATCGGCCCTCAGCCCTCATCAGAAACCGTTCTTGCGGCTTTTAACCTTGCCCCACCATCACCTATTCCCCTGGCCAATACTGATAAAGCCCAGCTGAGCACTCCTCTTGTTGATGGCTCCATGCCTGCCTAGTCTGAATCTAGTCACCTGGCAGGACACTCTCCAGACGTGGAGGGAACTGCGTAAATCGACTTTTTGACGTCAATAGTTTTTTGGAACATAAGAGGTCTTAACGACCCAGGAAAGCAAGCCACGCTAAAGAATATTTTGAAGGAGGAAGCGCTGGCATTTTGTGTTGTTTTGTAAACACATGTAAAAGAGTCCAAGAAAGATTCTATTTTGGTAAGACTCGGAGATTCATGGCATTGTGAGGCCAACTACTCGGAGGACGAAGCTGGCCGAATTTGGTTTTTGTCAAGGGATCATATCCCGACATTGGTAGTTCGTCAAAACATCTCAAGCTATGACATTGCTATTATCCCCAGCGGGACTACCTCCTTTTTACATCACAACCGTCTACGCATCAAACCGAAGCGCAAACAGGTTAGATCTATGGCGACATCTGGAACAACTAAGCTCTACTATTGCGGATCCTTGGCTTGTATGCGGGGATTTCAATGAAATCCTTGCACCTCGTGAGCACTCATCTGCACAACAAACCCAATACACTCTTGGTATGACCCAGTTCCAAGAATGTACACACACTGCCTCCATCTTTGACCTACCTTTCAGTGGCCCCCTCTTCACCTGGACAAACAAACAACCAGGGAACCCCATAGCTAAAAAACTTGACCGAGCCCTAATTAATGAGCAATGGTTGTTCACCTTCCCAGACAGCCATGCACAGTGCCATCCCCCACACCCCTCGGACCACGCATTCTACTCTATTATCCTGAATCCGAACCTTCGCAAATCGGCCAAAACTTTCAGATTTTTCAATTTCATTGCTAACCATCCCTCTTTTACTAGCCTGATTCATACATTCTGGATGCTGGCAGGGGAGAGGGCTTCAACACTCGGAGATTTCCATCGCAAACAGAAGGGCTTGAAACTTCCTATTAAAACTTTTCTCGAGATAATTTTAGCAATATTGAAAAGCGAGTCTCTGAATCCCACTCTGCTTTATTGGCTGCACAGGTGGAGGCCCTGCGATGTCCCTCGGAGGAGAGCTTCTCTGCAGAACATTCATGTTTGGCAGCATGGATGAAACTTAAGGCAATCGAGGAGGAGTTCCTGAAGCAGAAATCCATAATTCATTGGCTTCGGACTGGAGATCAAAACTCGAAGTTCTTCTTCAGATCAATGCTCATTCGACGTGGAAGAAACATCATAAGGCACATCACTGACCCGACGGGCAATCGGATTGACAAGCCTGACGACGTTCATCCATGCCATGATAGACTACTACAAGCTTATCTTGGCCCTAACAACAGGCCAATCCTCACAGGATTCATGGGGTATACTCTCAAGCTTGGTGGATACTGCCCCTGAATATATTATCCAGGAAGCTTCCTGTCCGTTCTCTGCTGAGGAGATTAAATCGGTGATCTTTTCAATGCCGGCAAATAAGTCTCCGGGGTCAGATGGTTTCACAGCCGAATTCTATAGGAAATCATGGGGGATTATAGGAGGTGAACTCACTGATTCTCTACTACATTTTTTTGAATCGGGGATAATGCTTACAACTATAAACTCCACGGCCTTAGTACTTGTGCCGAAAGTTCTTGGGGCAGAGCGGTTGAAAGACATTCGTCCAATATCATGTTGCAACACGATATACAAGGTTGCAGCCAAGTTACTAGCCAATAGAATTAAGCCTCTTGTGAATGATGTAATAGCGTCCAATCAGCCGACTTTTGTCCAGGGCCGTACAATCGCGGAGAACTGCCTCTTAGCTACTGAGATTGTCTGTGGGTACCACAAGCAGAACATCTCCAGCAGAGGGACAATAAAAATTGACATTGCCAAGGCCTTTGACTCGATGTGCTGGGACTTCATCCTACGAGTACTCACTTTGATGGGATTTCCGAGGAATCTAATCTCGGCCGTCCGAGCCTGCATCACTGGTCCTTATTTTTCCATCAGTCAGGGAGGAGGCTTACATGGGTTCTTCCCGGGCACTAGGGGGCTTCGGCAGGGCTGTCCCTCTCCCCATACCTCTTTGTTCTAGGCTTGAACGTGCTGTCCACCATGCTACAACGTTCTGCATTGGAAGGATTGATTGGTTACCATCCGGGTTGTCGGGATTTAGGGATAACCCACCTAGCATTTGCTGATGACCTCCTCATCTTCACAGACGCAAGCCCATGTTCTCTAGAACATATATTCCACACACTGAGCATGTTTGGCTCGATTTCAGGTCTGAACATCAACAAAGAAAAATCCAGCTTGTACTTTGGCGGCTGCACATTGGAACATGCGGCAGAGATGAGTATGCGTCATGGTATCCCGGTTGCACAGCTCCCCTTCCGCTATCTGGGTGTTCCACTCAACTCAAAGAAGTTGACGATGTCTGATTGTCAGCCGCTAATAGCCAGAATCTGTTGGTTTAGTGCTCTATGATGTACTGTTTATGAGCTTTGTTCAGATACATTTGATGTATTGATACTTTCTACGGTTTTATGAGAGTATTTGATTCATTACATGTTCTTGTATACTAGATGTGTTATGAAATCCATGTATCATTATGAATGATACCAAACTCCCTAGTCTTGTGTCGTTATGGGAATGATGACATAATAAGACTAGTATGATGTGTGATTGATGATCATATAGATGATCATATGTATTGGATACGATCACAATCATAGGTATTCGTTGGAGAACGGAATACTGGATTGACCCGCATGAGATTGTCACATGGACTAGCGTCATGACTGGAATCTCAAATGGCGGTTCCATGATTGGATCCTAAGACCTGAGATATCTACGGAATCCAACATGAGGAGTTGCGTGCTTTGAATACGTCAAACGTCTTGCATAACAGGAGGACTATAAAGGCGTGTATCAGGTACGAAACGAATCATGTACTGGATTGTAGATAGTCAAGATGGGATTTGTACCTCTCGTAAAAGAGAGAGATATCGTTGGGCCCCTCGT
>NW_010965169.1:116085-116412 GCF_000463585.1 Tarenaya hassleriana
ATAGTGTCTTGCTAGAGACCGCCTATGACTTGTATATCCGGAATAGAGATTTCGGACTATATTGCTATATCGAATGAGCCTACAGGGTCACACACGCAGGGAAGGACGAAACGTGCGAGAAAACGACGGAAAAACCAAGATGGAAGTGTCTGGAACGGACGGACCAGAAGTCCGGAACGGACAGTCCGCCGTGCCAGACCCGACGGGCCAGAACGGACTGTCCGTTCCGATTTTCAAGAAGAAGACTGACATGGATGGCAACGTGCACACGTATAAGGCACGACTTGTGGCGAAAGGATTCCGTCAAATTCATGGTATTGACTATGA
>NW_010965169.1:119518-120180 GCF_000463585.1 Tarenaya hassleriana
GACGGTCCGCCGTGCCAGACCCGACGGTCCAGAACGGACTGTCCGTTCCAGAAGGTCTGGAACGGACGGTCCACTAATGCCAGACTGTCCGTTCTACGTGCTGGAACGGACGGTCCGTGTGTATTTCTGGACTGTCCGTTTCGGGCTTCAGTTTTTCCGAAATTAAACCGAATTAGGGTTAAATCACCTTATAAGAAGGAGATTAAAAACCCTAACTCGGAGGAGACGAAGAGGGCCGACTTTTGGCAGAAAAGAGAAAGTTTGTGGAGATCCACCAGTTCTAAGTCTCGAGATTTCTCGGTGCACATATCGAATAGAGATTCGAGTCCTAGCAGACAAGTTCCAACCGTTGGAATCCATCCCGTGGTGTGGATACGTGTAGAGGGCGAGTATTCTTCCTGCCTTTCGTGATCAGACGTGTTCTTCGATTGATACAGGCCCCGGATCGATTGAGGTAAGCGTTCTAACGTTTCTATGATTCAATAGCAGCATGGTTCTAGGGTTCTATGAAATTTTTGTTTTACTTCCGCGCCGCAAACCCTAGAATCGATTTCTTAGGAATTAGATTCCCTCATGAGATCCCAGGAAATCCAACAGTGGTATCAGAGCCTGGTTGCTCTGTTTTGATTTCGTAGAACCCGATCACGCACGTTTTAGGATTT
>NW_010965169.1:121067-122789 GCF_000463585.1 Tarenaya hassleriana
TTGATGATGGATTAGCTGGTAGTAGATCATAGGTATGTAGACACTGATTGATGATGGACTAGCCGGTAGTAGGTCATTGATAGAATCTGCATGTAGATGTGTTTTCGTTCTGTTTTGTCTTTTTCTGTAGGACATAGCGTTAACCGGTATTGTACCGAAGTTGACGATGCGATCTATCCTTATGAAGGATAAGACTCTAACCATGGCTTCTAGATCGATCATTGATGCTTATTGGAAGCATGTGGATGATGATCCGGACAAGTCTAGCTTGACGTTTGGAAACATGACCTCGGAATTGCGTAAGTGATTAGAGGACATGGACGATTCTTTGATTGTTGATCAGTAGAATGCATCATTCCAAAAAGAGAGCTGAAAGCCATGGTAAGAGTGAAATGGTAGTTGTTGGAAAGAGTTCCAGCAAAAGGAAGCGTTCCAAGAGCAAGGGCAAGTGGAAAGTGACAAGCGTTGTCATTGAACCTAAGCCTAAGTCCAAAAAGGAAGAGTGTTATTTCTGTCATGCCGTTGGGCATTGGAACAGAAATTGTAGACTCTACCTGGAAGATCAGGAGAAGAAGAAGCTTAAAGAAGCTTCGACTTCTGGTGTCTTCGTTATAGGGGCTAATTTGTTTACTTCTACGTCGTGGATATTAGATACCGGAAGCGCCTCGCATATTTGTGGAAATGTGCAAGGGTTGCGAGGAAGTAGACAATTGACAAAAGGAGAAGTAGATCTCCGCGTTGGAAATGGAGCAAAAGTTGTTGCATTAGCCGTCGGGACTTATGATCTGACTTTACCTTCTGGACTTGTATTAGAGTTGCATGATTGTTATTTTGTTCCTGCTATGAGTAAGAACATTATATCGATTGCATGCTTAGACTCGGATGGTTTTAATTTTGTTATTGAGTACAAATGTCTGTCCATTTATAAAGGTGACTTATTTTATGGTAAAGGTTACCATATTAATGGCCTTTATGTTTTGGATGACGAACCGTCTAGATACAGGTCAATCTATAACGTTTGTGCCAAACGGAATCATCAACCGGAATCATCTCTGGCGTTCGTAAGATCACGAACAAACTCTATTCGAGATAGGTAGTCATAGTGTCTTGCTAGAGACCGCCTATGACTTATATATCCAGAATAGAGATTTCAGACTATACTGCTATATCGAATGAACCTACAGGGTCACAGCACGCAGGGAAGGACGAAACGTGCGAGAAAACGACGGAAAAACCAAGACGGAAGGGTCTGGAACGGACGGACCAGAAGTCCGGAACGGACGGTTCGCCGTGCCAGACCCGACGGTTCAGAATGGACTGTCCGTTCCAGAAGGTCTGGAACAGACGGTCCACTAATGTCAGACCGTCCGTTCTACGTGCTGGAACAGACGGTCCGTGTGTATTTCTGGACCGTCCGTTCCGGGCTTCAATTTTTCCGAAATTAAACCGAATTAGGGTTAAATCACCTTATAAGAAGGAGATTAAAAACCCTAACTCGGATGAGACGAAGAGGGCCGACTTTTGGCAGAAAAGAGAAAGTTTTTGGAGATCCAAAAACCAGTTCTAAGTCTCGAGATTTCTCGGTGCACATATCGAATAGAGATTCGAGTTCTAGCAGACAAGTTCCAACCGTTGGAATCCATCTCGTGGTGTGGATACGTGTAGAGGGCGAGGTATTCTTCCTGCCTTTCGTGATCAGACGTGTTCTTCGATTGATACAGG
>NW_010965169.1:123736-124507 GCF_000463585.1 Tarenaya hassleriana
GAGCGTCTGTCAAGGCATCGATCGTCCGTAACACGGGTCATGCCAAAGCTGAGCGTGCCGGATTATCTTTGTGAGGCAGGGTAGGAAATCGTGGTTCCTACAGCTTGAATATGGTTTATCTTGGATTAAGTTGTCAAGTTTTGACTTGTAACTTAATGGTACAGATGAGACGAGTATGCAATGATATTTGATATCATGGTCTCATAAAGGATCTAAGAGTCATATTGGATATGATTGACATTAGATGTCTACCTAAATAGCATAAGGATAGGTGTAACAATTTGTTCTTGTGTGAAATACGGATCTTAGTCCCATATGGAAAATTATTGTAGGGTTAGTTTTCTTTATGGGAATATAGTTCATCTTTGCATCTGTGTTGTCATTGTTTGATGATGGACTAGCTGGTAGTAGATCATAGGTATGTAGACACTGATTGATGATGGACTAGCTGGTAGTAGATCATTGATAGAATCTGCATGTAGATGTGTTTTCGTTCTGTTTTGTCTTTTTCTGTAGGACATAGCGTTAACCGGTATTGTACCGAAGTTGACGATGCGATCTATCCTTATGAAGGATAAGACTCTAACCATGGCTTCTAGATCGATCATTGATGCTTATTGGAAGCATGTGGATGATGATCCGGACAAGTCTAGCTTGACGTTTGGAAACATGACCTCGGAATTGCATAAGCGATTAGAGAACATGGACGGTTCTTTGATAGTTGATCAGTTGAATGCGTCATTCCAAAAGAGAGCTGAGAGCCATGGAAAG
>NW_010965169.1:124519-125216 GCF_000463585.1 Tarenaya hassleriana
GGAAAGTGACAAGCGTTGTCATTGAACCTAAGCCTAAGTCCAAAAAGGAAGAGTGTTATTTCTGTCATGCCGTTGGGTATTGGAACAGAAATTGTAGACTCTACCTGGAAGATCAAGAGAAGAAGAAGCTTAAAGAAGCTTCGACTTCTGGTGTCTTCGTTATAGGAGCTAATTTGTTTACTTCTACGTCGTGGGTATTAGATACTGGAAGCGCCATATGAGATATGGACGGGGAAGCGTCCCGCGTTGTCGTTTGTCAGAATTTGGGGTTAGCTAATTTGTTTACTTCTACGTCGTGGGTATTAGATACTGGAAGCGCCATATGAGATATGGACGGGGAAGCGTCCCGCGTTGTCGTTTGTCAGAATTTGGGGTTGCGACGCTTACGTGAAGCGTCAGATGACTGATAAGTTATCCTCCAAATCTGATTAGTGTTTATTTGTAGGCTACCCTAAGGAAACTAAGGGTTACTACTTCTACATTCTCGCAGAGAACAAGGTGTTCATTGCCAGGAATGCGGCTTTTATGGAGCGAGAGTTCGTCTCCAAAAGAGTCAGTGGGAGTAGGATCGAACTTGAAGAAGTTCGAGAACAGCAAGTAGACGCTGAGCCGAGTGAACAAGTTGAAGAAGTTCAACCCGTTTCACTGCCCGCTGTGACTCAACCTTTGACGAGTGAACCTCGGAGATCAGGCAGGA
>NW_010965169.1:126177-151824 GCF_000463585.1 Tarenaya hassleriana
CAGATTGCAGTCTGGCTATGTTTTCTGTTTGAACGGAGGCGCTGTTAGCTGGAAGAGTTCCAAGCAGGCGACCGTTGCAGATTCTACTACAGAAGCTGAGTATATTGCAGCATCATACGCGGCAAAGGAAGCTGTTTGGATCAGGAAGTTTGTTGGAGACTTGGGTGTCATTCCTAGTGCTGATAGTCCCATTGCTCTGTATTGTGACAACAATGGAGCGATCGCACAAGCGAAAGAACCCAGATCCCATCAACGATCCAAACACATACTCAGACGATTTCACCTTATCAGGGAGATAATAGACAGAGGAGACGTGCACATTTGTAGGGTGTCGACAGATGACAACATTGCTGATCCGTTGACGAAGCCTCTCCCTTCGTCGAAGCATGAGGGTCATGTTAGGGATATGGGCATTAGATGTTTAGCAGTTCATGATTAGAGCAAGTGGGAGATTGTTGGTTTAGTGCTCTATGATGTACTGATTATGAGCTTTGTTCCGATACATTCGATGTATTGATACTTTCTATGGTTTATGAGAGTATTTGATTCATTACATGTTCTTGCATACTAGATCTGTTATGAAATTCATGTATCATTATGAATTATACTAAACTCCCTAGTCTTGTGTCATTATGGGAATGATGACATAATAAGACTAGTATGATGTGTGATTGATGATCATATAGATGATCATAGGTATTGGATACGATCACTGTCATAGCGTCATGACTTGAATCTCATATGACGGTTCCATGATCGGATCCTTAGACCTGAGATATCTACGGAATCCAACATGAGGAGTTGCGTGCTTTGAATACGTCAAACGTCCTGCGTAACAGGAGGACTATAAAGGCGTGTATCAGGTACGAAACGAATCATGTGCTGGATTGTAGATAGTCAAGACGGGATTTGTACCTCTCGTAAAAGAGAGAGATATCGCTGGGCCCCTCGTGTGAGCGAGACTGTAGAAATGTGTGGCCGCACTATAGACGAACGTCGTCTATTTCAGACAGTCGAACTCAGTGAACGAGAAAGCAGTCAAATCAGATAAGGTGGCTTGTCCATGCCTTATGTTCGACATATGATATCGTGATACAAGAGGATCATCAACCGGAATCATCTCTGGCGTTCGTAAGATCACGAACAAACTCTATTCGAGATAGGTAGTCATAGTGTCTTGCTAGAGACAGCCTATGACTTGTATATCCGGAATAGAGATTTCGGACTATACTGCTATATCGAATGAGCCTACAGGGTCACACACGCAGGGAAGGACGAAACGTGCGAGAAAACGATGGAAAAACAAAGACGGAAGGGTCTGGAACGGACGGACCAGAAGTCCGGAACGGACGGTCCGCCGTGCCAGACCCGACGGTCCAGAACAGACTGTCCGTTCTAGAAGGTCTGGAACGGACGGTCCACTAATGCCAGACCATCCGTTCTACGTGCTGGAACGGACGGTCCGTGTGTATTTCAGGTCTGAACATCAACAAAGAAAAATCCAGCTTGTACTTTGGCGGCTGCACATTGGAACATGCGGCAGAGATGAGTATGCGTCATGGTATCCCGGTTGCACAGCTCCCCTTCCGCTATCTGGGTGTTCCACTCAACTCAAAGAAGTTGACGATGTCTGATTGTCAGCCGCTAATAGCCAGAATCAAGGGAAGAATGGAATCGTGGGCAGTAAAGAGCTTATCCTTCGCGGGAAGGCTACAGCTCCTTCGTTCAGTCATCTCAGGAATTATTTCGTACTGGCTGGGGGTCTTTGTGCTGCCCAAGAGATGCATCAAAGTGATCAACTCGATCTGCTCAGCTTTCTTATGGAAAGGAACTTCGACTCCGTCCAAAGGCGCTAGTGTGGCATGGGATACGGTCACCAAACCAAAATCCGAGGGAGGACTGGGACTACGGAATATAGAAATCTGGAATGACATTTGTGCGCTCCGGCTTATTTAGATGATAGCGTGGATCCAGGAAAGATATCTTAGGCGGCATACTTTCTGGTCTGTCAAGCTGTCGTCAGCACAATCGTTGACTTTCTGCAAGCTGCTCAAGCTCTGATCGTGGGCACGTACCTTTGTGCGGATTAGAATTGGGAATGGAGAAATAACCAAGTTTTGGTACGACCCTTGGACCCCCCTAGACCATCTTCTCGACGCCTTCGGGCAGGCTGGACCTTTGCAGTTGGCAATACCCCGGAATGCCATGGTTTCGGAAGCTCACACCGAGGGGAGATGGCGTCTATCTAACCCCCGATCTGAGATGGCTTGCACCCTAGCTTCCTTTTTAGCAACTTTGCATATTTCCACATGTCGGGACGCTCCCACTTGGCTCATTAAAGATAAGGAGGCCACTACCTTCCGAACTACCGATGTATGGCGTTCCCTTCAAGTCCAGAATGCTGCAGAAACGAGCTACAAAGGAATCTGGTACAAATTGTACCTACCCAAACATGCGTTCATGTGTTGGTTGATTGATCTGAATAGGTGTCTGACTAAGGACTGCATGCTTGCTTGGGGGATGGATGTAGACCCCCCTACGTGTCCTTTGTAACTCTGCTCCTGAAACCAGGGACCATCTCTTCTTTGTTTGCCCGTATTCCGCCCTCATTATCACCTGGGCGATGGCGGGAATTCTTCAGATTCCATCTGGCCCTTCCTGGGTCCAACTTGTGCAACACCTTGGAATGCTCCAAGGTTGCAAAATCAGGAGATGAACAGCTCATGTGATATGGCAGACAGTGACATACTCAATCTGGAAAGAACGGAACGTCAGGCTCTATCAACGCTCTTATTCAGACGTCTCGGCTGTGCAGAAGCAGATTGACCAAGGCTTCCGACTACGGATTGCGTCGCTGAGGACGACGCTGCCGGTTCTTGCAAGTGACAGCATTCAACTTTGGTTCTCTAGAAGGGGTTGACGACATTGCTGCGAACCTGCCTTCTTTTCTTTTGACACTTATTCTGCCTATCTACCTTTGGTCTGGTATTTACTCTGTCTACCTACTCATGATACTGCGTGAACACGCACTGTAAATATTTTGGCATAAATAAAACACCTTTTAACAAAAAAAAAATACGAAAAAATTTAACATCGGTATCAAAAACAGATAATTTAGTTACACTTTCAATTACCATGTTACAGAAATTCAAATATTTTGGATAATATAATAATATGTAGGACCACGTTACATTAATACTCACAAAATCATTGCGTTAGAAACGTTGATATAATCAATTAACTCTTCAACTATAGCTTGAGAGGTGACAGAAAGAAGAAAAAAACTGTATGATTATGATTTAATTAGGATATATTATATTAATGAATTGATTTGTACTAATCATTTGCATACACAATGAGAAGTTGACCTTCATCTCTATTTGTAATTATGTAATGTCCTAATTAGTAGTTGGCTGGGCATTTTCATCAAATAAAATAAGAGACAGCCATGCACACAATAATAAATTAACAAATTTAACTAACCATTTCTCAGGAACTAAACTTCAAGTTGTCCTATACATATATGTGTGTCAATATATGTGTATGTATAAGCTTAACGAAGACAAAGAAAGAAAAAAAAAAGAAATTAATACAAAGTTTTCTCGGTGAGGTTTCAGAGAATGAATCGCTCCTTTGTCGTCTTCGTTCTCTCTTGCCTTTTTGTGGTAAGACTCTCTCTCTGTCTCTCTCCATTTTCTTTTACCTTATCATTAAATTTTGATTATTTTCATAAAAAAAAAAAGGACCATAGAAATATCTTATACTCATGATATACTTATTTTCCTGATGAGATTTAAATCTCTCTCTCTCTCTATATATATATATATATTTCTCAGTTAAAGTATTTATAAATGTAAATGTATGAAACATGTTAAAGTTTGAAGTTTACCCCACAAAAAAGATCCATGAACTGCCACGAACTCTAAATCAATTTAAAGGTTATGACTCGGTTTTTTATCCATGCCCTAAAGAACGGCTAACAGATTACATGCTTGAACCATATATATATAAATATATATATATATATATATATATATATATATTTAAAGAATATATACATATATATGTTCAGAAAAGGAAAAAAATTGGTTATATATGTATGTGTTACTGAAACAGTTTGGAGATGTAAAGGGAGCAAAAGGAGAGCCGCAAGAGTATTGGAAGAAGGTGATGGCGGAAGAACCATTGCCCGAACCGATCATAGAGTTTATGAACAATCCATTTAGGACATCACATGAGAAGTTCATCAACAACTTTGAGACCAAAGCTACTGTACTAATATACCACAAGGATTAAATCTTTAATTATTATAGGATAAATAGCCAAACAAAAACTCGTACGCTTATTTTGTCTCAATTTAAATTTTCTACTTTTTTATTCTAGAAAATTCTGTATAATTATATTATCTCCTAAAAATTTCTATACTCTGAATATTATGATCATTTAAGTCCTATACTTTTTTGTCTTAGAAAAATTTATATAATTAGATTCTTTCCAAAAAATTCTCGTACTTTCCATATTGTGGTCAAAATAACTTGTCAGAGTTTGAGCCGAGGAAAGAAATTTGTTCTGTTGTTCATTCCAGTAAACATGTCTGCGTATATACACGAGTATCGACTAACCTAGTATCAACTCGAAATAGAAAGACAATCACGTAATATGTAAACTTTCCTACTTTACCCATCTGCAATATATACAGCCCATTACCCCCCTCACGTTGGAGTATACAGATCATGTATGCCCAACGTGGACAAAAACCCGTCGAATTCCCGTTTGCCGAGGACCTTGGTGAAAATGTCCGCAAGTTGAGTCTGAGACGAGACATGTCGAGGAGCAATATGATTCGAGGCAATGTGATGACGGAGGAAATGACAATCGGCTTCAATGTGTTTCGTTTGGTCATGAAAGACGTCATTCGCAGCAATATGAAGAGCAGCCTGACTGTCACACCGAAGATTCATAGGTTCGAAATGATCAACGCCAAGTGAACGAGAGCTGTCCTTTGAGCCATAAAAGCTCACAAATGGTAACAGGAGAGAGATTTCCGAGACCGCGGACACCCTGCCCAATCCGAGTCACACCAACCATATAGGCCAAGATCAGAATCAGATCGAAGTAGTATTCCTTGGCCGGGATTACGCTTTAAGTACCGAACCACTCTCAAGGCTGCTTCCCAATGAGCAAGGCATGGTTCCTGCATATATTGAGAAAGGATATGCACAGCGTATGTAATATCCGGTCGTGTAGCCAACAAGTACAGAAGTCGGCCAACGAGTCGACGATATGATGTCGCATTCGCAAGGATCGGAGACGTCGAAACAACAAGCGTATGATTTTGGCCCAGCGGGAAATGGGCCGGTTTTGCTCCAAGTCTTGTCTCCATCAATATATCGAGTGTATACTTTCGTTGAGACAAAGAAATTTCCGTAGGACTTCGAGCAACTTCAATACCGAGGAAATACTTGAGCGGGCCAAGATCTTTCATATGAAAGCATGAATTGAGATAAGCCTTGAATAGATTCATTGTCGAAACTGAATTACCCGTAATCAGAAGGTCATCGACGTAGATCAAAACGTGGAGGCGAATTCGATCCTTGTGATAGACGAAAAGAGAATGATCCGACTATGTCTGATGAAAATCATAATGACGCAATGTCGAACCGAGCTTAGCAAACCAACATCGAGGAGCTTATTTTAGACCGTAAAGCGATTTTCGAAGGCGGCAAACTTGGTTCGTGTTCGTTGGCAAGAAACCCGGCGGTAGCTTCATATAAACTTCTTCATCGAGATCGACATGGAGGAATGCGTTGTGGACATCCATTTGGAACACATCCCACTTACGGGCGGCAGCAACAGCGAGAAAAGTTCGGACAGTGACCATCTTCGCAACAGGGGCAAATGTTTCATCATAGTCAATGCCTTCGGTTTGCTTGTTTCCAAGGATAACAAGACGAGCCTTGTACCGTTCGATTGATCCATCAGAACGGTTTTTGATTCGAAAAATCCATTTGCAACCGATAGCTTTCTTATGTGGTGGGAGAGGTTCGAGCGTCCATGTCCGATTTTTCTCAAGTGCTGTAATTTCTTCCCGCATTGCCTGACACCATCGTGTATCTTTAGCAGCTTCGGCATAGGTTCAAGGCTCTGTTCTTGTGGTGACAGCGGCAAGGAATGCTCTGTGTGGTGGTGAGATATGAGTGTAAGATATATAATCTTCAATCGGAAACTGTATACCTGAGGGTGCCGAACAGGAGGTGAAAGCATCAAAGTCGGATACGGAAACATGATTGGTCTGAAAATCCCTGAGGAGAACATTCGTAAACTTCTGGCGATGTCCTCTACCCAATTCTGTTGCAATAACTGACTGTTCGAGGGGTTGGTGATACCTGAGGGAGACGATGATTCGATAGGAGGTTCTGAGTCGGGAGAGGGGTCAAATGAATTCCTTCCAGATTCAGAAATAGAGGATGACGTGACAGGGTCCCGTTCGATCACTGAATCAGACAAGTTCGGACTAAAGGGTGAAGCATCATCAGGTGGGTCAGATTCGAAAGGCATGATGTCTGGATGTTGGAGCAGACAATGCTGGGGGAGACATTGCATCATCATCATCGACAAACACAGGAGATGGCGATGATGTGGCGGGATTGATCAGAGCTGATCCGGCGACAGGTTCTGCATAGGGGAATTGTTCTTCACAGAAAACAGTATCTCGAGAAACAAAGAACTTCTTAGTTTCTAAGTTATATACACGCCATCCTTTTTGTCCCGATGGATAACCAACAAAGGTACACCGAGAGCTTCGTGAAACAAATTTATCACCATCTCTATTTTGATTATGAACAAAGCAAAGGCTTCCGAAAATCCGGAGATGAGCATAGTTCAGAGATTGACCATGAATAATTTCATACGGTGTCTTTCCACCGAGAGTCTCGGGTTTGTTTGGCTTGCAAACATACATCACACTTTTTATTGTCGGAATGACTAATACTAGAAAATCCAAAACTGGAAATCTTCGATAGAACTTGAAAAGAGGGATGACCTAAGCATTTATGCCACAAGACCAAGGACTGCTGATCCGTTTTCCGAGTTGCCGCCACACTTGATGTATCCCGAAAATAGTAAAGTCTCGCTCTTTGTTCACCTGCTCCAATCGGCATCTTGGTAATGCGGTCCTGGATCACACAGAAATTACGAGCAAAAGTGATAAAACAATCATATTCACCCAACATTTGAGAGATCGAAATCAGTTGACAATGAAGCCCAGGAACAAAGAGAACATTCATCAGCCGGAGATGCGAGCCAAGCAAAACAGTCCCTGTCTGAAAACAGAACGACCATCGGGCAAGATAACCGAACAGGGCGGCGTGGAAGAAACATCAAGAGGGAAGAAAAATCACCGGTCATATGTTGCAAACATTCGGAATCTAAAATCCAGGGGGCAAAAGATGTCTTACCGGACAAGGTTTCTGTAGCACTGATTTTGTTGGCATTCAACATAGCAAGCAAAGTTTGTCACTGATCTTCAGAAATACCATTGATGATTTTCTTATCAGCATCAGTAACCAGAATCAGAGAAGGGGCCGTCTGAGAAGACATCGCAACCTGGACGACATTTGCTCGGGCAACATTTCCGCGACCGCGACTGTCCTGAGGCATCGAAGAGTGCCCCCCTTGCCGCGACCAATTCCTGTCCTGTTGCGAGGTCTATCACCCCACCACTCCAGAAAACCGATGATTTGAAAACATCCCTCTGCGTTATGGCCAACACGTCCACAATTTTTGCACAACACGTTTCGATCAGTGTCATCGGGTTTGGGTCTCTGTTTCTGTTCAGTACGAACCGAGAAAGCCACGTGTCTAGTTTTTCTTCGCAAATGTAAGATGTCGTCTTTGTATCTTCATCTTGTGTGACCATACTGTATGCTTCTTCAAGGGTCGGTAAAGGCTGTCGGGATAGCAGGTTCGAGCGAACCACCCCATAACGCGTCTCATCAAGATCCAGAAGAAATTCATACAATCGGTCTTCATTTCTTTGTTGGTCGAGGGACGCAGCGATGTCACAAGTGCAATGACCGCACTTGCAGCTTTTCAAGGAACGGAAATTGGCCAATTTGTCCCAAAGTTTGGTCAATTTCCCGAAGTATTTCTCTATTGTCATACCATGTTGCCGACAATTTGTGAGATCGCTGCGAATTTTGAGAAGACGAGGTGCATTTGTCGTTCCAAAACGGCGCTTCAGATATTCCCACAGATCTCGGGTGAACTCACGATGACCCACATCCGAATGGAGATGGGATTCAAGCGTGTTCTTAATCCACGAGACGATGAGCGAATTATTCATATCCCAGTCTTCAAAGTCCATCGAGTTTGTGTCGGGCATTGGAATCGACCCGTCCACAAAACCGAACTTTTTGCGAGACTTCAACACTTGACGAATGTTAACAGACCATTCATCGTAGTTGTTTCCGCGCAGTAACGGCTGCGAAATGACGCGGCCCGGGTTGTCACTTGGAGTGAGATCATACGGAGAGATCGTTCGTCGGGTGGCAACAACGTTGGCCGCTGTCGGTGTCGCTGTTGCCATAGGTGCAAGTGTCGAGTTCGTTTTCGAGGGCTGGTTCAAGGTCGGTTCGACATTGTTGTCGTTGCGAGAAGCCATGAGACAAAATTTAGATCTAAATTTTCAAGATGTCGGGTTCTGATACCATGTTAGAGTTTGAGCCGAGGAAAGAAAGAATTTGTTCTGTTGTTCATTCCAGTAAACATGTCTGCGTATATACACGAGTATCGACTAACCTAGTATCAACTCGAAATGGAAAGACAATCACGTAATATGTAAACTTTCCTTCTTTACCCATCTGCAATATATACAACCCATTATAACTCCATCGTAAAAAAATCGACAAATGAACATATATAAATCTTATGCAGCGAAAAATAATTCTATATATATATATTAAAAAAATAATCCACATATATAAATCCTAAGTGTTGCATTAACATTCATATGGATCATTTTTTTTTACCATATCAAGGTGAATGCAACACGTAGGAATTATATATGTGGATCGTTTTTTTGATAGTTTGAATGTAACACATAGGATTTGTGTATGTGGATCAATTTCTTAATATACGTCGGATTATTTTTCACCATATAAGATTTATATATATCCATTTGCCGATTTTTTTTTTATGATAGTGTTGTTTTGGTTACAATATGCCAATTACAAGAATATTTTGGAGAGAATTTAATTGTATAGGTTTTCCTAGGACAAAAAAAGAAGTAAAAGGATTTAAATGACTACAATATGCAAAGTACAAGAATTTTTGAAGAGAATATAATTATACAGAATTTTCTAAGAAAAAAAAGTATAGAGTTTTAAATTGATACAAAATATGAATGCAGAGTTTGTTTGGCTATTTACCCATTATTAACCCCCCCCCCCGTGCATTGGTTGATAAAAAAAACAAGTTTATGTAAAAGTCTGTATTTATAATTGCAAAATTTATATGAATATAAATTATAAAATAAATTATAATTACCCGTATAACTATGATATATATACACACACATATACTTTTCAAGTAATCCACTATATAGATTCGCATCAAGAAGCAGTAGATGATAATGGATGATTAGTAAATAACATTTGTTAGTTAATATTAACAATTTTTTAAATATATTTAGTCAAATTAGCCAGACGTGCATCATATCGTATCTATGGACACAGTTTACAAAGTTGATCTTAATTTCTTATAATTTATTATTTTTAAAATGTATGCTACCTATCTATGGTCATTGACAAAATAATAAGTAAAATAAAATGAAGGTCGACAAACTAACAGAGTTTTAATTTTTAAAGGGCAAAATAGTAAATAAAACAAAGGTCAACATATACTTTTTAAATCCTAAAGATAAAAAAATTAAAAATAAATAAAGAGAAAATTGCCATTCCGGCTTTCCGAAAATATGTAGCGTTACCGTTTGAAGTGAATTAAAAAAAAATTGTAAGTCGTTTACTACAAATTGTAAATTTGAAATTGGTTTCGTCTTTTTACTATCGATTAAATTGGTGATAATCACCATCTGCACGGTACTTATATTTTACACGTTATACTACATCTTGTGTTGTAGAAATTTCAAATCTTTCAACATATTCTTCTTTCAAATAATCTATAACCAATTTCGTTGTACTCTTTATAGTTTCTTTTAAATTAGGTACATATGTGCAACAGATGAATGAGATTACGTGTCTTACACTTAAACATTTGGACTTCGGTACAGATGAATATTTATTTTGATTAGTATTTTTATATGGTACACACTTATTTGAAATCACCATGAGGGAAAAAAGAAACCAACTTTTTTAAGTAGCGAAATATTTCACAAAGACAAAAAATATAAAAGAAAAAGAAAACAAGCAGAAAGAGCTAAAAGATTAACAGATTCTGGGAAAGTATTGGTCTTGTTCTAATAGACTTTGATTTGTGAAAATGTGATTGAATGAGTTTATTAGGAAGATTACAACCCTATATATGCACATTTAGTCCATATGAGTTAAAGAAACATAATGATATAAAATGAGGAAGAAAACATGGAGAAAACATAGAGAAAAACATGAAGAAAATTAAGGATAATTTAATGATATAAAATTAGAAAATAATTAGTAAATAATAAATCATTATACTATTATGCCCCGCAAGATCGATATCGGATAGGAGACCGATCTTGGACCGAAGAAGTTCAAACCGTTGGCGTGGGAAAGGCTTGGTCAGAGCATCAACAAGTTGATCCGCAGATGAAACATGGGAGACATGAAGTTTCTGAGCTTGAACGAGATCCCAAATGTAATGATAATATATGGCAACATGTTTCATCCGAGAATGAAAAACAGGATTCACCGATGATATGTAGCACCAACATTATCGCAATAAATAACCGATATGTGAGAGATCATGACACCAAGCTTAGAGAGGAGAGGCATAAGCCACTGTACCTCGGACGTTGTCGAAGAAATCGATTTGTACTCGGCTTCAATAGAAGACTTTGCAGCAAAGCGTTGTTTCTTGGACGACCATGACACAAGAGTGCTCTAAGATAGACAATGTGAGCTCCCCTCAAAGAAAAATCATCACGATCACCCCCAGTCTGCATCCGAGAATGAATGTAGCATGAGAGGAGAGGAACGTGAGATGAAAATTCCAAGGGATTGAGTGTCATTCAGATAACAGAGAATATGCTTGAGAGATTGCAAATGATCTGAGTACGATTGATTGAGATAGTTTGTTGACGGTAAATGCAATGTCGGTCTGAGTGGAAAGGAGATACTGTAAGCTACCTAAGATCTGACAGTACTCGGTAGCATCGGTGAGGGGAGAGACAAAGTTGAGTTGGAAGCTCGAGATGGACAAGAGCGGGGTTGTATAACCTTGGCATCCATCATAAAATGTCATGCAAGAACGTCAGAAATGTACCTTCGTTGAGTGAGAAGAACACCAGTTTATGTGGGGTTAACTTCGACGCTAAGAAAGTAGGATAATGAGCTCAAATCTTTGTTAGAGAACGGGTGGGCTAATAGATCAATGAAGATCTGCACATCATTCGAGTGGCTACCCGTGATAATGATATTATCAACATACACAAGAATATAGATGATAATGATATCATCAACGTACACAAGAACATAGATGATATCATTACAATGATTAAGAATGAATAATGAGGTATCAGATAGAGAGTTGACAAACCCACACTCAAGGAAAAACCGACCAAGTTCATTGTATCACATTCGGGGAGCTTGTTTGAGGCCTAAAGGCCTTTGTGAAGCTTGCATACGAAGGATGTCGATCTTTGTCGATAAAGCCCGGTGGTTAAGTCATGCATATATCATCGTCAAGAGTGTCTTGAAGGAAAACATTGTTGACATCAAGTTGGCGAAGATCTAACCTTTAGAAATCGCAATGCTCAAGACAACGCGGATTGTGGTGTGCATGATAGCAGGTCTGAATGTGTCGGTATAAGCAATCCTGGGTCGTTGGTGAAACCCCTTGGCCACAAGACAAGCCGCCTTGTGTCTGTCAATAGAGCCATCAGAGAGTCACTTAGTACAAAAAATCCACTTAAAATCAACCACATTATAAGATGGTCGAGACGGATCATAAGAGTCCAACTGTCATTGCGAAGCAAGGCATTGAACTTCGCAAGCATAGCGCCACACCACCTCGGATCCTTAAGAGTTTTCGAAACACACGTGTGTTTCATGTCATGGTTTGGGTGAAGGGTAGAGGCAAGGCTAAGCTTGGGGTGAGGTTTAGACATGTTGTTTTTTGGAATGTGTAACCATCGGGTGAGTGTTTTGTGCCGGAACGAGAGGTGATGGTGGATCAGTGAGTGTAGTATCAGGTGCATCAGTGAGCAAAGGTTGGGGTGATGGTTTGGTAAGTATAGGATCGGGAGAGTCATGAGGAATCTGGTTCGGAGAAGGCTGAGGAGGTAGTAAGGACGGTAAAGGACAAGTGGGAGGCATCAAGAAAGAGTTTCTTGCGGATGACGAAACAAACGGAAGACCGGCTCATCCAAGACAGTGTGTAAGAATGACCAGCCCTATATGGAACAAGAGAAGACAAAGAGAATGATGGGTATGAAGAAGAGTCAACCGAGGAGCGAGAGGTCAAAAGCAGGCGAGAGTAAGAAAATTCCGACTCGACAAACTAGACAAATAAACGAGAGGTGACGAATGCAAACAAAGGAAAGCAGACACAAGGGACCGAACGAGGTTGAAATTTATGACTAGAGTAACGACGAAGCCAGGGGAAGCAAAAACAACTAAAGGTACGTAGCTTAATACAATTCGGAGATGACTCAAATAGAACTTCAAATGGGGAACAACCATGGAGGACCAAAGTGGGAAGACGATTGATCAAACAAACCGCCTTGAAAAAGCAAAGGTCCATAGATTTGAAATACGGGATAAAAGTGTAAGACCGGTTTCAACAACATGACGATGTTTATATTCTGGACATCATTATGCTCGGGTGTATGGGATGTTAAAATAGAAGAGGAAGCAATTCGAGATGAAGATCAAGAAAATAATCAAGTCAACATTATGATGGAAATATTCAGATCATGAGAAGACCACACTAATCAACGCAATCATATATATAAGTTACCTTATACGAAGTCACGTGGATCACCTTCCATATATAATGATCTCTTAGCCATTTGCATGTATATTCTCCAATATCGTTTGTGATTCATTTTTTACTCTATAAGTAGAGTACATAAACTTTGTAAAAGAGAGAGAAATAAACCGAATTATTTCATTATCTTCTACGTGTTGTTTTACTTCTCGTTCTTATTTCACCTTTTAGTTTTCTATCTCAAAATCATTTGAAACCAAGCAAATGTTCTTTAAACTATGAAAATCTTCATGGGGTAAGATGCGAAATTCCATGAGACGAAAGAAAATCTCTAACTTCAACATATTTCCCACCATTATCTGAATAAAGAGTGACAATTTGGGTTTGAAAGCGATTTTCAACAAGAGATTTAAACTTTGAAAAAATAGTCGAAACATTATATTTGTGACGCATAGGATAAAACCACATATATCGCGTGATCAACAAAGATAATGTACTATTTGGAACCATTAAAAGAGATGACAAGGGAAGTCCATACATCCGAATATAAAAGTTCAAGAGACCGAGACAAGGTAAGTGTGGAAGTAGAAAAAGAGCATTTATGGCTTTTAATGATAAGGCAAGAGTCACAAGACAATGGACAACTCGATAAAGAGGACAATGAAAGAGAAAAACGTGAAATAATAGAGTTTAAAACTTCTGGAGACGGGTGACCTAATCTAGAGTGCAACTCGAATAGAAAGGTCTTGACACTTGAAAGAGCAATAGCCGAAGACTTATTGGAGGACACGAACGAGGAAGGGAGAGTCGGACATTCATATACACCGACGTTAAGTGGTCCGGTTAGAAGCGTTACCCCCGTGTTGAGATCATTCACCTGAAAGAAACGAGAAAAGAATTCTATTTAGAATAGCAAATTTTATGAATGGAAATGAGGTTCTTATGCATGGTAGAAACATAAAGGACATTTCGAAGATTGAGAGGGCGAGAGTTAGAAGGAAGAGACGAGGGGGGACCGGTGTGTGTTATAGAAAACCCGGAGCCATCACCAATGATAACTTTATCTCTGCCTCGAAAAGGTCGGTAGGGACATGGTGTGAGGGTCTCGAGTCGAAAACCAATACGATGCTTGAGAAGAAGAGATAGCTGCGAGGTGAGCCGCTGGTTGCCAAGGACAAGTTGCATGAGGCACTATGCCCTTGAACACCGTAGAGTTGACATTTTCTGAGGTATCCTCGCGACTCTGTGTGCCACAGTTGAGATCGGGACTGAGTTGGGCGAGAACCATGAGTAGAAGGAGTTTGGGGCGTTGATGGAGGTCGGGGACCAAAACCAGAAGAAGGGCGCCAATTGGATCGAGGGGTATGTTGTGTCGCATAAGCCGAAATGGGTGAATTCGAGAGATTCAAGGCAGCAAGGTCGGCATCAAGACTCAACAGTTTCTCATGTAGCTCGATAAATGAGATCGGAGTGTTCCGAACATGTACGACGTCTTTGATAGACTTGTACTCATCACCGATGCCAATGAGAATTAGATCAATTAGATTTTCATGATCTATGGGTTTGTCGAGAAGTGCAAGCTCATCCGTCTTGATCTTGAAGAAGTTCATATAGTCATTGGCGGTTTTGGTGCCCTTGATATGACGCCACATCTGGTCTATAAGTTGTTTGACGTGACCACGGTTAGATCAACCATAGGTTTGGGCGAGAATAGTCCATGCATCGACATCAGAGGTGGTCGATACTACGAGGGTTTGATAGGAGTCTAATATCGAATCGAGGAGGGCCGAGAAAACAAGACTGTCCTAACATGCGGAACCATGACTTATAGGTCGGATTAGGAGATATGACATTGTCGGTGATGATAGTGGCAACTGACACTTTTGCCGGATCGACGAATTCTGCAAGGTTGTATCCTTTAAGTAAGGCACAAAGTTGAATACTCCATGTCAAGAAATTCATGGTCGTGAGTTTCGAAACATTGTCATTGATTAATGTTGAGCTCGGATTATCGAAGTCAAAGACCGTGACCGTGTCGCTCGGAAGACCGACGGAGCTAGAAAGAGAGTCAAAGGAGACCATGATGTAGGGAGAAGATCGACGACATGAGTAACAACCGAAGGAAAAAAAGGATTTCGAAGAGAAGAAAAAACCTTTCGACTTAAGCTCTTGATACCAAATAGATTTTGGTTTGTGAAAATATGATTGAATGGGTTTATTATGAAGATTACAACCAATATATATACACATTTAATCCACATGAGTTAAAGAAACATAATTACATAAAATGAGGAAGAAAACAAGGAGGAAACATGGAGAAAATTAACAATGATTTAATGGCATAAAAATTAAAAAATAATTAGTAAATAATAATAAAAAAATCATTATACTATTATATTCTTGCTCTTAACCTTTCTTCTAGTACTGATATCAATCTCAATTTTTCGTTCTTTATTTTCGTTTATTTTTTAGGAAAATCACATAAAAATAACATAAATTCTCAATTTTGACATAAAACAACCTAGACTTTGTTTTTATCAAATAAAGTCATAGTTTTATTCTCATGTCCAAAATAAACCTAAACTTTATAATCGATATATCATTTTAAATAGGAGCGATAATAGGGCCTTCTGAAAATCTACGTGACAAATCCACTTTTTGACCAGATTAACGTCACATTTCACATGATTAAATAAAAAACCATATCATTTTTATTTAAAAATAAAAAATTTGAAAAAATAATTAAAAAATAAAAAGTAAAAAATACATATATACGTATATATACACACATTCATACATAATTATACATATTTATACACATACATAGACATACATACATATATAAATTCATATATATATATATATATATATATGAATGTGTGTATATATATGTTTTTTTAATTATATTTTATTTTCTTGGCATGGCTTTTTATATATGTATGAATGTGTATGTGTATAAGTATGTATGTATATATATATATGTGTATAGTGTTGGTTGTAATGCTCTAAGATAATCCTGATATGATATTGTACTTTGTATTGATTCATTTGATTAATGAATGCATTACCTTTCCGTTATATAATTCGCATGATTATTATATATTGATATCCTTGAATCATTAAAGAATGATTCTAAACTCTCTGATCAGTTGTCATTGTAGGAACAATGATGAATTAAGACCAGCATGAGGTGTGATTGATGCATTGGATGCATATCACAATCATGGGTCCTCGTTGGAAAAGAGTGATTGGATGACCCGCATGAGATTGTCACATGGACACAGTTATGATTTGAATCTCATATAGTGGTTCGTTCTTAGATCGATCCTCTGACCTGAGATGTCTATAGTATATGATCTGAGGAGTGGCGTATCTTGATTGCGTCAAACGTCGTCTTTAACCGGATGATTATAACGGTGTTGTTCAGATACGTTCACAAATCATATTGAGATAATAGACATGCGATACGGGATTTGTCACCTCCTTAATGGGAGAGATATCGCTGGGCCCCTCGTGGAAGTCGGACTGTGAAAACGTGTGGTCACACTATAGATGAAGTTGCATCTATTTTATTAGTCGATCTTCCAAGATGAGAAAGTAGTTGAATTTGAAGGGTAGTTGGCTTCATGCCCTTATTCAACACATGATATCGTGTGACAAAGGATCAGAATTCGAGCTCTTATTGCCTCGGTTAGATCACCTCTAACTCTATTCAAAGTGGTGGTCATGGCATATTGCTAGAGGTAACCATGACTTGTGGTTCGGGAAAAGTTTCCGAAGTCACTGCCATTGCGGATGGGCCTACAGGGTCACACGCCATTAGGGAATAGACTACATGTGAAGAGAAGAATGCGAGAAAGGATAACGGAACCACGAAACGAGCATCGCGAGCTGGAAATGTTCCAGACGTGGAGACCGACCGGTCCAGGACCTAGACCTATCAGTCCATCATGGCTCAAGACCGATCGGTCCAAGATCCAGACCGGTCACTCCACTCGTCGGGGAAACTTTCCTTTTTTCCCGATTTTAGGGTTTTTGGCAATCCTATTTAGTAAGGGAGTCGCCCCAAACCCTAAGAATCAACCAAAGACGTCCAAAACTCATTCTAGAGCCTTAGAGAAGAGTTCTCTTGAGATCTAAACCCTGGAATATCGTTTCCAAGTCTCGGACGTCGTTTTCTCTTCATAAATCCTAGCAGATCCGTTCCAAACTATTTGGAATCCTGTGTAAAGGAGATGTACTTTCAGTTCTAGGTGATTAAACAGGCCCCGGATCGATTACGAGGTAAAAATTCGATTCCCTCGGTGATATACATGTTCTTTCGAGGTTTGGGAGTTTGATTGCGTATGACGTTTGACTAGATTTAGATTATCCTTCCGCTGCCTAAAACCTAGAAACCAAACCCTAGATCGATGAGATCGCATGCTAGAAAACCGGTAGAAAACCCAACATATAGATATGTATATATATATTTATATATATGTATGTATGAATATGTGTGTGTATATATGTATGTATGTTTTTTTAATTGTTATTATTATTTTTAAGTAAAAAAAAAGGTGATATGGTAAAGAGTTGATTTGCTATGTAAATTTTTAGAATACCATATCAACGTTTAGGTTTAAAAATGATACAATTATAAAGATCGGATTTATTTCAAACATGAGAATAAAGTTGAGGTTTTATTTACTTAAACAAAGTCTAGGTTTTTTATGTCAAAATTGAGAAGTTTAGGTATTTTATGTGATGTTTCCTTTCTTGTGGTTTAAAAAATATTTTAGAAACCCTTTAGCTATTATTCCATTACCAAAAAAAAAAAAGTCCCTGATTTTATTTTCTCTGTTACTAGTATGAAACATAGTGTGGGAATGGAAAAGAAGGATCTATTATTTCGTCTGCCACTAGTCTGAAACATAGTGTGGGAATGGAAAAGAAGGATCGAGAAGAGAAACAGGAGAGTATTGGTAGAAAGTAATGAAAGAAGAACCATTGTCTGAACCCATTGAAGAGCTTTTGAACAATCTCTTTTGGAAAAAGCAGGAGAAGTACCCACCAAAGGCAGTCTAGTGATCAATTTGAGAGTGCAAATGCACCTCAAGATTAGATCTTCGATTCCATTTGGCGGGAAAGGATTTTCTAGTCAATAAGACCTATATACAAAAGCTGGTCCCGCGTCGGAGGTTTATCTAATCAACGCGTTCGAAAGATAGCAGATAGGGTCCGTAAAAAAAAAGCAAAGCAGGAGAAGTTCATCCGACATTTCAATGCCAAATCTGTCGTCATTATTTACCACAAACGATGATTAAATATATATGTATATATTCACTCATACGTGTGTTTCTTTCTGAGTCTTTGTGTGTATACTTGAATAAGTAAGCAGGGGCGTTTTTCAAAAATGACTTTAATTGTCGATTGTACTTCAATGGTGACCTTCTAATTTTGATAATTCCAATTTTATCCTTCAATATAATAATTATATTTTATAATTATTTTATTCATAAGATTTTAATTCATTTTCGAAAAAACTTAATATCTCCCTTATTCTTTTTAATGTTTCTTCCAAAAAAGGAAGTCATGATCCTTCATAATTATCTTTTGATGAACGTTTTCTGAAGTATTCAACTTTTATTTCTTTTATTGTAATTTATTTATTTAATTCTGTAATTATATTATTAATTTGTTCTTTTTCTATTGTATGTTGTATACTTTTTAAATTGCTTTCTGTTTCGAAATATCGTGGTGTTTTTAATAATTCAATATTTTTCTTATATATTTTTTCCATTTTATTTGTTAGGATTTTCAATAATATCTCTTTTAATTTGTCTTACTGCTTTAAATATTGATCTAATCATTTTTATTCTCCGATTTTCTTCATTAAGTTCATTTCGTTCAATTGATCCATAAGTTCGTCCTCTAAATATGCTTCTATTATTTCAAATAATAATTGTTCAAGATGATCAAGACATAGTATACTTTCTAGGTTTAATAGAGATAATTTTTCGGTAAAGTCTTCGTTAAAATTCATCTAGTAAGACTGTTGATTTGGAATATTTTTTTTCATAGTTTAGAATAATCTTTTAAGATATTATCTTCTGATTGTTCAGTATTGAATAATAAGGATGGTGGTTCATGTATTCTTAGTCTTGGATTTGGACGTAATATTGATTTATATTCTAATTCTGTTGTTATTAATGATCTTTTTAAACAGATTACTGGTTTAAACAGATCATCTATTTCAAAAATATCCTTATTCCTAAAATTTAAACTATGATGACTATTTGTTAATACGTAATTGATCTGATAAGTTATAGAAAAAGGGTGGTTTCATTTTTCCATAAAATCTGTTCGATCTAGTTTATATTGGATTTACTATAGAATTGTCCAGATTTTTATCTTTTAATGATAATCCGAGTTGGATGTTGATATTGAATTTAATCTTTCCAGAAGAAAGATTTCCTTTTCCTTCTGCTATAATACTTTCGGTGTAATTTGTTAATCTATCATCTCTGATCTGAAAGGTTATCGGTGAATCGATACCTTCTTTAAATGTTGATTTGATAATTATTTGAATAGTACTACAGTGTATGTAGGCTATCTGGTTTCTTTGTTTTTTAGGACAGTTTTTCAACCGTTCGAGAATTTGTTCTTTATTAATAATCGGTAGGATTAATTCTCCTGTAGTTTGTTAAATTGGTACTAGTGTTTCTCCCATCATGATTTCGAATTTTATTATATTCTTTCTTGATAATTGTTTCTTTATTTTTTCTAAAATAGTTTGTTCAAAATTTTCATCTTTTTGAAGATCAAAACTGATCTTTCGTATTTTGTTTATATTGATTATTCCATCAAAGAAATAATCTTCATCTGATTGTATAAAATTATCAAATACAGAGATTGATGACATACCTGATTCGTTTGTGTATATAATAATCCCTGTTGGTTGGTGTTGATGATGATCGTTTCCTTGTTGGTGATCCAGATATCTGATCGGTTTTTTGTTCAGGATTGGTTTTATTTTCCAGAGTTCTGGAGTAATCGGTTTGTGGTTCAAAAGAATCTGATCAAGGCCTCCAGGAGATCGAAATCTTCAAGCCAATCTCTTAAGAGAGATTTTTCAGAGAGTTCTGAAATACAAAAGTTTCCTTTTATTTCACTCTGATTTCTCCGAATAGAGAGATCACATATTTATACAACTTTGGAACCCTTATCAGCTAAGAATGGAATCTTATGCTAGGGCCCAGCCTTTGCACATGTTACTATACAATTAAACATTACAGATTACAACGATAAGGTTTTTAATAACCTTATCTTTTATTGGGGCCTATTGCCGAGAATATAATTTTACATGATCACAAGTCTTTGTCACTTTTATTCACGCGTCTGCCGACTCTTCTGATGGTGATTGGCTGTTCCTTTTCATTTTTTCCTTTAGTTCTTTACAAATAGTGCATTTGTGGTCATCATACCTCATCAAGAAGTTGCAAAGCTATTCCTTGATGGATTCTTCTAATCCTGTGAATTTTCCTTCTAAATGATAGAAATCTAATTCGAAGTCTGCTACTGCTTGCATTTCTTCCTTTGAAATGGTCGAATTGTTGTAGGTGATGATTAATACATTACTGCTGGCGTAGTTTATTTTGATCTCTGAATCCGCAAGGATTCTTCTTGATGCTTTAAAAACTTCTAATAGTGAGTGAGCTTCCAGATCATCTGGAATCTCATAATCTGATGCATCATCTCTTGAAAGTAAATCTCCCTTTGTCACTCCAAGGTGTATTACAGCTTGTGACTGTATAATCTTGTCCTTTCCGAAGATCAGAACTGAACTCTTAATCTTCATGAAAATAGTTCTTTCCTTCGCGAATCGTTCGAAATAATTCCTAATGATTGATTTCATTTTTCTTGGGAATTCTTCGAATATCTTCATCGAATCAGTATAAATACTGTTGACTAATCCATGTTGAAGATAATCAAATGCTATTAATGGGTTAGCTTCTCCAATGAAGATAGCCTTTGGAACGAATCTGGTCATTTTTGGGTAGAAACCCATGGTGGTGTGTTTTTCTTTGTAGTCCACTAGGGATGCCCAGTAGGACTGTTACTTCTCAAGGGTGACCTTTTTCAGGGCCTCTTTTTCTTGTATGGTTGGTATTTGGGCTATTCTTGGTATTTTCATTGATGGTAGTTGGGTTTTTGGTTCAACTGGTTGTTTTTTGGCCATGGTTTTGTATGATTCGTTAAGGGCTTTCTGGGCCTCTTCTTTAGTCTGGAGAGCTTGGTATGAAACTTTCTTTCCGATGGTATGTTGCGAAAAAATCGCATAGTCCACTAAAGATAGCGTACCATTTGTCTAGTTTTTCTTCTACCTTGATATCGGTAGGAAGTATTACCTTGTCTGATTCTTTTGCTGCCTGTTTTTGTTTTTGATCTTCTACTAGTGTTCCATCAGTTGCCTTTATGATGATATTCAGTGATTTGATTAACTCCTCCCTCTCCTCAAAGAGTTTTGAGAGATTCTCCTGAATAGTCTTGATCTGATTCTCTTTTTGAGTGATCTGATTCTAATTGTTTTGATTATTCCTTCTATTCTCTTGTTAGAGTATCTGCAAAGCAATTGTTTATGGACTTAATATATTTAAGATATGGTCCATATTGGTGCAATTCTAGTTGCCATCGAATTAATCGTCCTTTTTGGAATTCTAGTTGTATTTTATATCTCTAGAATCCTGTTACATATTGTGAATCAGTTCATAATTCGAACCGTGTTTATAATAGATCAATTCTCCATTTCTTTAAGGTTCGAAGACACGCAAGTGTTTCGAGCTCGTAAATTGGATAATTCATCTCTGTTCTTGAGAATGTTCCAGAAATGTATTTGCATAATATTGTTTTTTGTTTCTTAGTTTTTGGTACTTCATTATCATTAGTACGACCGTATTGGTCAAGATGGAGTAATTATTTTCTATCCTTTATTGCTAGCATGCATCCTGCCCAAACTTCTTTGGATGCATCTGTTTCGATAATCAAGAAATCTTTGATCGTTGGGTTGTATAATCTTGGCAATATCTTTATATTCTCCTTTATATGTTTTACTAGATCTGTATCCTGGTTAGACCAAGATCATGGTATTTTATCTGATATTTTCTTTTGTAATTATTTTCATTCTTTTGCTAGTGATTTTAGAAATCCTTGTTCAGAAACATAATTCAGGCACCCAAGGAACCTTTGAATTTGCTTTCTGTCTGATAGTTCGTTTGGAAATTATTGTATTTTCTCATAAACATTAGTTGTCAATTCAATTTCTCCATTATTATTTATCTTTAATCCAAGATATTCAATTTCTTGTTGTACTAATTTTGATTTCTTTTTAGAAATAACTAATCCTTTTTCTTTGCATCTTTCTAAGACGTTAATCAACTTTTCAGTATGTTCTAATTGGGTTTCACTGGTAAATATTATGATATCATCAATATAAGCTAAACAATATTCTTCTAATCCATGGAGATTTTTATCCATGAATTGTTGGTATATTGCTGGTGTTTGCTTTAATCCGAACGGAAGAACATTCCATTCATAATACTTTTGTGGAGGGCATGAGAATGTCGTTAATGGTTTTGTTTCTTCAGACAACCGAAGTTGCCAATATCATGATTTAGCATCGAGACTACTAAACCAGTTTTTTCCTTTTATTCATTCGAGAATATAATCATTTCTTGGTAATTTATAACTATTTCCAATAGTTGCTTCATTCAGTTTCTTATCATTTATTATCATTCTTCTTTTTTCTCGCTTTATTTCATTATTATTTTCTACATAAAAAGTCGGGGTTGAACGAGGACTCGTACTTTCTCGTATAATACCTTTTGTAATAATTCTTTGCATTCTTTAGTAAATTCTTCCACATCTCTATGGGTATATTGCATTTTATTTGGTACATTGATCTCATCGTCAGGGTTTTTTAGTTTTATTATTATTAATTCTTCGTTTGTATTTTTTATATCTAGCGGATTGTCGCTATATATATCATCAAATTTTTGTTCTAAATATGTCATACTAATAAATGTTAATCGATTTTTTAAGCCTTCTATGATAGATTTTATTATTTTATTTTTTGTTATTATCTTCGTTGTGACTAGTTCTGATTTTTGATCTTCTATTTCAAGTGCCTTTAGGCTAATCGTTTTGATCTTTTGTATGAATGGTTGATATAATTTTAGAAAATTATTTCCTATAATTATATCTAATCCAGAATCATACTGATATATTGTTTTTGCTAGGAATATTTTAGTTTCAATAATTATTGATATGTGTTGAGCTACGTACCATATTTCATGGGTTGATTTGTCAGCCACAACTCTTCGTAGTGGTTTTTTCTAATCGTATCCATTTCTTACTGATATTATTATTAGCAAAACATAGAGTTGCTCCAATGTCTATGTATGCTAATAGTTTTTTCTTTTCAATTGTTATTTGTATAAACGTTGCATTTGGATTTTCCGATTTTAGTATTTTTTTCTATTCATTTTCTGAATCGGATGATTCAGTAGTATATGCATATATTTCAATATCAGAGTCAAACTCTGAATCTGATTCGATTGGTTCAAAGCTCATATCGTATGTTATTCGTAATATTTCTGTTTTTTTTCCTTTTTTAGGACATTTATTTGCATAATGTCTTTCTTCTTGGCATAGCCAACATTTACAATTCTTTTTTTTAGTAGGACATTATTTGTCTTTTTTATCATAATTTTTTTTATATTGTTTTGTATTTCTGAAATATTTTTTGTGGTATATATTTTTTTGTTTTCTATATTTTCTGAATGGGATTTTTCTCCATTTCTTTTTTTATTTTTTCGGGAAATAGGTTCACAATCATATTTGCCTATTTGTCCTGGTATTTATCAATTTTTACTTCTTGTTTTCGTTTTTCTTGATTGTATTAAAATAAATGTTAATGTTGTTATTCTTCCTCCCAAAGAATTGGGGGTTTGTCCTTCATTTCACTACAAAAAAATCCTCGAATTCCAACGGATTTTCAACGGTTTTCAACGGCGTTTCAACGACGATTTCCGTTAAAATTCCGTTGAAAATTTTCAACGGGTATCCGTTGGAAACACCCGTTGGAAATTTTTAACGGAATTTTCAACGTATTCAATTGAAAAATTGGGTTGAAAATTTCCAACGGTATTTCCAACGGATATCCGTTGAAAATTTTCAACGGATTAACGTTGGAAAAATCGGTTGCAAATTTTTAACGGAGTTCCAACGGATGTTTGTTAGAAAACAATTCCAACGGATGCCGGTTGGAATATTTTTTGGAAATTTTTAAAAAAAATTCCAACGGAATTCCAACGGATGCCGGTTGGAATATTTTTTTGGAATTTTTTTTTAAAAAAAATCCAACCGAATTCCAACGGATGCCGGTTGAAATTTTTTTTGAAAATTTAAAAAAAAATTCCAACGGACATCGGTTGAAAATTTGGATTTTAATTGAAAAATCAATTGAAATATATATATATATATATATATATAGTATACAGTATATTTATACGGTTAGTAATATGTAATAATAACTGTATAATGAAGTTTGGACCAATGATTTACCCTCCGTAACTTGTGACACGCAAAAGACCCAATCAATGAATACAAAAAAAATAATAATACTGTATCATATTGGTGTTAGAAAAACCTGTCCGACTCCTGTAAAATATATTGTGCAGAATAAAATAAATTACACAGAAAATACTGATTACAATAATTTTATTATTATTGTTATTTTGAAGTATGTGAAATTTAATAATGAGCTTTTTTAGCTGTGAACCAGTTGGCACGTGAACATGGTGCCAATTACCACGGAAAAAAAAATAACACAAAAAGATAGAATGGACCACATCGTATTATGTATTATACAATCAGTTATATACCTTAATATGTTCTTTAATATTTGGAAATTAATAGACATTTAATAACGTTTGAATTTTTCATTAAAATCATATATGTTGTGTAATCGAGAAGTGGAGGGAATTTATTTATAATTAAAATAGGGATTAACTGTTTTTTTTTCCCACTAAATAAGAAAACAAAATTATCTGAAAAAAAAAGGAGAAAACATTTTCATATGCCACGTGGTGAATTACATCGCTCCATGGATTATGGTATTAGAGGTAAAATCAGAAAGGAACCAACATCCGGATTATGGCAAACATCCGCCATTTTTATTTTATTTTTCATAATTAAATTCTTTTGAAAAAGGTCTTTATAGTGGGCCTGCCGTAAGGCCCATATATCGGCCTTGTAAGTGTGCGTCGTTTACATGGGCTTCATACCTTGGGTTTTAATAGACCTAATATAATATGCTTCTCTTTTTTTGTTTCATGATATGATGTTGTCTCATGAAATTTGAACCTGAAAATTCATTTAAAAAATACATAATTAATTTTAATTAAAGTCAGATTGAAATGGATTTGTTTTCAAATCATGTGCACTCTACAACAATCAAAACTC
>NW_010965169.1:151834-155167 GCF_000463585.1 Tarenaya hassleriana
TCCAACCGAAATTGCGGTTGGAAATTCCGTTGGAATTTTCCAACCGAAATTGCGGTTGGAAATCCGTTGGAATTTCCAACGGATGCCGGTTGAAAATCCGTTGGAAAATTCCAACGGAAAAATTCGTTGAAATTCCGTTGAAAATTCCAACGGTTTTCCAACGGACACCGATTTCTAACGACGAAATTCCAACGGATAAATCCGTTGGAAATCTGTTGGAAACGTTAATTTCCAACGGAAATTTGACCATTTCCAACGGATTTACCCGTTGGAAATGACCATTTTTTTTGTAGTGTTTACTTTATTCTGAAATATAGTTTTAATTTCTTCTGATATTGATAAAGGTAATTTATCAAAGAATAATTCTTCGACTACTATTTTCTTATCTTTTACTAATCGAAGTAATGATCTGTGAATTCACAAATAAATGCTTCGAAATAGCACACATTGCGAATTCTAAGATTTAGTATTTTCCATAATGCAATTTCTGATATTTGTGTTTCTCGTAATTGGGAGTTAGAAGTTCTTCCAAGAAATTCTTCTCCTATTACGTCGATTAATCGAACAAATATTTCCCATGCAGTTGGTCCTAGAATTTTTTCTGCTTTTATTCCTGATGGTAAATTTGTTAAGTAATTATATACTATTCATGTTGTTTTATGTTCCAAATGACTTAACATCTCATGAGGATATAAATCTCTTAATTCTTTATTAGTTTGTATTAGTAAACTCGTTCGATTTTTCCAATCTTCTAATGTTCTAAGTGGATTAATCTCACAATCTAAATTTAATATTTCTGATGATTTTATATTAAACATATCGTGTTTCGGGATATATTCGAAATGAAATTTCCTCCAATTGTTTTCTTTCGGAATATATTGGTTTTGGTATAATTCATATTCATAATCTTTGTATCCTTGATATTCGTTATGTGTTCGTTTTTTAGGTAGTGTATTTTCATTACTCTCCCTTTCTAGTTCAGTTTTGACTAAAAAGGGATTGTCGTAAGGACTTTCGTAGAGATTTTCATCACTACTATAGTCTAAGACAATTTTTTCAGTTTCATCTGGTTGTTGTTCTTCGGGTATATTGAGAGTAGCTAATAATGTTGATAATCTTTCTATTTGATCATCTAGTCCTTCCATTATATTTTTGGTGTTTTTGGTGGAAGTCTGATCCGTAGATTAGACTGATCAATAATAATTAATTCTTTTGTTTCTTTCTTAAAATGATCTTGTAAGTCTTTTATGGTGATATATTTGTTTTGATTAAGTTGTTCGATTATTTCTTGCAATTAATCTATTATTTCTAATATTCTTTGTTTTTCATCTTCGTGGGATTCATTACATCTTTTCCTTTATTTTTTGCGATAATATTTTTGACTAATTCTTTAGCATCGTTAAATTCTTTTATTATTTGGATTTGTCTGTTATTATAACTGTAATTATTTGTTGTTGTAAGTATTTCTGTTATATTTAATAATAATCCTTTTAATTCGACAAATGTTTCTCTAATTAATTTTTCTATGGTTTCTTTTATAGATTCAGTCATCCTATTATTGCTTTAATATATTCTTTTAATTCTTCAGAGTTTTACTTTATTTCGTTAATACTTTTTTCTTGTAGATATATTATTTCTTTTAGTTTTTTATTTTATATTTTCAATTTCATCTTGTTTCTCATAATTTTATTCGCATATTTTTATTAATCTTTGTAGTTGATTTTCTAAATTTGTTTTTATATTGTCCATATTTCTTTTTAGTTCTTCGTGGTTTTCTGGATTTTTGATATATGATTCCGTAAGTAATCATTTCAACAATATTATTCAAGGTAAATCTTATTTTTTTTATTTTATTTCCGAGATTATAATTAGTATCATCATCGAAGATGATACCAATATAATATCGGCTTTGATCATGAAGATTTTTTGGTATTGTTATCACTTTTCCTTTATAAGAGAATTTGGGATAACAATCATCTTCATTAGTTAATATTAATGGTAATCTTTTTGAAAAATCAATTTTTTCATTGTCCATAATCGTTGCCTTGCTCTGATACCAAATAGAAATCGTGCGGAATTTGTTAGAAATGGAAATCGTGCGGAGTTTATCAGACTAAAAATTTAGTCAGACTGGTTAGACCATTTAAACTAGTCATACTTTTTTCAAACTAGTCCATTTAAACTAGTCATACTTTTTTCAAACTAGTCGTACCGAGAAAATTTGGTCATACTAGTTATTTTGATTTTATCGTAATTTTTTTAAAAATATTGGTTTTTTGGAAAACCCTAGATATTCTAAAGTTACACTTCAAGCGTGCTCTCGTCAAATGTTATTTTTGTTATTTTTCCAAGTAAACACTGATCGGTTGCACCCTTTCCAACCAATTTTTTGATTTGTTTACCATTCTTGAGTTTTTTCTTTTATTAAATTACTAAATAAAATAAAACTTTTACGGGATATTCGAAATAAAACTTTAGATAGAGCAAAGTAAAATGTCAAAATTTTCTAAATATCCTGATTTTAAAGATAGATCGGAAATAAATTCTAATCAGATAATAAAAGAACTTTAAAGGTTCTCTAAATTAATAATACAAGAACTGTATTTAACCATCGAAACCAGAGTTTGAATGCAGATATGAGAGATGAATATTACAACGACTGAACCAAAACACAATTACCGACAGAAGGAAAGATCATAAGGATTCCACATGCCTGATAACATAAGGCCACAATAAAACTCTTCGATTTTATGGATTCTTATAAGTTCTTCGTTTTATAATTACCCACAGAACACCAATGTACAACAAATATGTAAAAACCCTCGGAGATAAACAGAGTTTTCGAGAGATCGAACCGCTGACCTGATCGCGAAGAAGAATCTGATCCGAGAATGGTCTTAGCACTCGCACCCTGTCGACCTTTGCTGGCTTGTTGTCCCGACATCGATAGTGTCTGGTAAGTATCTGTAGAGAACGAGAGATTAGGTGTTCAGATGATTGTTGAGTACCCGAACCTGAGTTTAAATACAAAATTTAGAATTTTTTTTCAAATTATACATCATATTGACTGGGACCGGTGCCAGAATTTTCAGGCAATTTCATATTATCCAGACCCGAAACCCATGAATGACAAATGCCACTTTACTATTCAGTCGGTACTAATACGCGACCTCGTATCCAAATAAATGAGCCCGAACTCGATTTTCGGGTTTTCACCATGCTGTAACCCCATCTCATCTCATATAGTGTTCGGTACCCCAACCCGCAGGCCGAGTTGAGTACCTAAGGCGAGTATGAGTTTGGATCTTACATTTCTTCTTCTTCACCGCTCTT
>NW_010965169.1:155279-169366 GCF_000463585.1 Tarenaya hassleriana
TTCTTCTTCTTCACCGCTCTTCAACGCGTTCTTGGCTATGCACTGGAATGCTTCCTCTACGTTGGTGCCTTCCTTGGCAGAGGTCTCGAAGTAGGGAATGTTTCCTTTGGAGGCACACCATGCTCGAGCCTTTTTGTCTGAAACCTGTGATATGATGACGTAATTGGAGACAAATACAAGTTGATGATACAGCTGAGAAATTAACGCATATCTACCGAGGAGTGGCAATATAGAAGATACACGTACCACACGACTGTTTCCGCCATCCACATCAGTCTTATTTCCAATAACGACAAACGGGAAATTCTCTGGATCTGATGGACTCGCCTGTAATTAGCACACACACTGCAAGATGAGCTTATTGTAAATTCTGCAGGAAAAAAGCATGAACCAGTACCTGAATCAGAAATTCTTCCCTCCAGTTGTTGAGATTGTCAAATGATTTCATGGAATTGACATCGTACACGAGAACACAGCAATCGGCACCGCGATAAAATGCTACTCCAAGGCTCTGAAACCTTTCCTGGCCAGCTGTGTCCCAGATCTGTAATATCCCATTGACAATCACAACAACAAAGAACAGACCTTAGATCTCGAGAAAAGACAAGGAAAATGTTACATACCATATAGCTGAAAAGCAAATAGCTGTCTAGGGGAAACAATACTTCATTTTGACTTACTGTGTCTATATGATTTACATTTAGGTATTATAGTTTCAGAAAAATAAAATAACTGAGACCCATATAAAAGTTCCCCAACAACCTGCCTCACCAGTGGACAAGAGAACGTGAACAATTTAAAAAGAAAAACAAAAGTTGGATTTCTGATACGAATAAAGGGAAAATACAATGAATTAGTTGTTACCAACTCCCAGATATTATACTCAAATTTCAGAAAAATACATGAACCTTCCCCGATTCCTAGTTCAAATCAAGAATTTTACAAAGAACTCTGAAAAAGTACACCGAATTTTAAAAGAACTTTACAAAAATGGCATGAAATCCACATCCCAATTTCAGAAACAACTACACTACCTCTAGGCAGAGCATTTGTGAAATCAATTGTCAAACAAAGAGGGAAATTATTGAGAAAGCGCATCTACAAACCTGTAAAGTGAAAAGACGATCTTCAAACTGTACTTCCTTGGTCAAGAAGTCAGCCCCGATAGTCGCCTTGTACTGGTTACTGAACTTTTTATTCACATATCTGAGGGCATGATGTTAAGGCGACACAAAAATGCTAACTCATACTCATCTAGCTTGAAATAAACAACTTACTCGGAAGAAATAATCACATTAACCTATAGAACAACAAAATTATTTTGGTCCTCGTCAATAACCATTTTAGTATACTCTTACATTGAGCACATAAAGGATACTGATTCATCAACGAGGTCTTCCCCACCCTGCAAAAGACAACTCAGAACTATGAACTACCCGAATGAGCCTCACTTGAATTATCATAACAGAAGATCAGTTATAACGAATATATCGGCAGCTTGTTCAGTAGTTTGAAGTTGTCATAATCAGACAGATCTCGTGGATTATACATATTTACTTTCACTGAGAAGAAAACAGCGACTAACAAAGCCTACGAAAAACAAATCCAACCAATCCCAACAAAAGTTTTCTCACTCTCAATAAAAGGATCCTAACAAAAAGAAAATGATCTCAAGCATCAGTCGAAGATTTCAGTATCGTTATAGCCAAAAACGGACAATAAATGCAAACATCTACTAAGAAAAACCATGACGACCGCCGATATTCTACCCCTCAATTCCCTAGATGTTATATTCCACAAACAAGCACATCCCGAATCTAGATTCCCCAAGTAATTCTTTGTACTTATATACCGAACGAGTAACCATGAAGTAAAAATCAAGCAAGAGCTCAAGTTTAAACAATTAACAGAAAAAATTTATGCAAGGCTAACCCAAGTTGTAACATAATCTAATTTAAGAAGATAACAGTATCAGAATCCTCAAATCTTCAACTAAACTTGCTTCAACTTCTTGTATAAGAGGGCGAATCCAATAAACTATCTCAGTTGCCAGAATCTATAATTTACTCCGGGACCTTACGAAATGAATCGATCAGGAGAAAACAAACAAAATCAAATCTAGCAGCAATTAAGTCACCAAATTCTGGTACCTACGAAATCGCCAAAGCAGATCCAGTCTAAACAGCAGAACAAATAGGGAAAAAAATCCGACCTAATTCTCCGAATTCCGACCGGAAAATACACTGGAACTCATCGAGGACATCGAATCACTAGTCATAAGCAGACACATGCACAGATTACAGACAGAACATATACACAGAGATAATAAGCATCTCCTATGAAACAGACCCGCTATCGCCGAGGATGATGACTTTGAGGAGGGTCCTTCTGCGAGACGGCATCAAATCGGAGAGAGATTGAACGATGAACGGATCTCAGGAGAGGGATTACAGGAGCTGTGCGATTTTCTACTTTTTCTGGAAGCAATTTGTTCTCTTTCTCTCTTATTTTTTTTTATTTGGTTGAATATTTCGCTGTTGCTGACGTGTAATTGTTTGTAATTTTCTGGTTAGTTTGTAGCCTTTTGGTATCTTTTGTTTAATTTTTGGGAAAATTCCTTTTCTTTACCAAATATTCTAAATAAATATCTAAAATTTTAATTGATATATTTAATATATTAAATTGATATTTGATATTAAAATACTCTAAGGATATCTCAATTCAAAATCAATAACAATTTTTAAATTTAACTAAAATGATCATGATCATGTATAAATTAAATGTTAATTTTTAAAATAAAAATTAATATTGTAAACTATTTATCGATTTTGTGAAGTTGATTATTAATTTAAAATATTTTAATATTCAAATATCAAGTAGAATATTTTAATACTAGAAATTTAATTAAATCGAATTAAAAGTGAAGATATTTAGTTAATATATTTCAGAGAAAATCACCAAAAAAGCTTGTATTAGTAAGATATAGACAAAAAAATTATATATTTTTTTATTACCAAGAAAACTCTATTTATTCACCGAAATATATCTGTATTCTTTATGTATATACAAAAAACCTCTATAACTTTTTTCTTACCAAACAAACTGTATATTTATATTTATTCGCCGAAATATATATGTATTTTATAAATTCTAACAAATAAACTACTAAACGCAAACGCAAAAAAACTGCGATAAAAAATCTGTCTGAACCTAACTCAACCGATATATCCAAATCGAATCGAAACGATTAAAATAATATACCAAATAATATACCATATTGGATATGAATATTTCAAATCCGAAATAACCGAACTTGAAATAAGTCCATAAACGCAAACGCAAAAAAATGATAAAAAATATGTTCAAACTTAATCCAATCGATATATACCTGAAGCGAATCGAATCGATTAAAATAATATATCATATTGGATATGAATATTTCAAGCTTGAGATATTTATATGAGATTTTTTTTATTTTTAGCTTTATTATTTTATTTTATTCTATTTTCTAATTTACAATGGAAAAATAATTTTGAAGCTTATTTCTAAATCTACAAAATCTTACAGAATTGAACATAATATCTATTACTTACTTCACAACAAAGGTCTCCAAGAGGCAATGATCCGTATCTCGTCTATCTCACCACCCACTCTGGATGTCGACCCAGATATATTTGAATAGAAAGCAAATACATTTGATTTTCGGTCTAGTTTCTCTTCGTCAGCCACATGGTCTTTGATTCGACAAGTTGCTGCGAAGGTTCCCTAGCATTCCCTACTACGGTTCAGACTTGACAACCCAAGGATGAGTTTCGTTCAGTGGCAGGTCCTACTCAAGAGGCTGCCGACTAAAGATCGACTATCCTGTTGGGGAATTGAGCATAACCCAGCTTGTGTGTTATGTCAAACAGAATTAGAGACTCATGAACATCTCTTCTTTGAGTGTAGTTACAGCAGGGAACCATGGAAGACTTTTACTTCAACTTCTTTTCCATCACCCCATATGGAAGTTGATCGAAGTAAGAAATGGATTGACTATCAACCGAATCGAGAATCGGTGCCAAGAAAGATTTTAGCAAAGTGTGAAGTGTCTTCAGCAAAGCCTCCAAATGGAGGAGAGGCTTCCCAAAGTCTCCAGACGAAGTGGAAGCTTTCAAAGCTTCGGAACAAAGCAGAAGGTCCGAGGGGTAAATTGGTACTTTGTAAGGGTCGAATTATGAGATCCTAGGGTTAGCGTTTTGTTCTCAAACGGTTGTTCTTCGGGTCTTGGTTCTCTCTCTATCTCTTGCAGAAGCGATTCTTCGCTCCGTGAATCAGAGTCAATCTCCGATCGATTTCCGTTTGTAACCCTAGCAAAACACGCGACTTCCTCTTCCCGAGACGTAGGCACCGAGATTTATCTCGGTTGCTGAACTCGTATATCCTTTGTCACTCTCTTCTCGATCTTGCACGAATGAGTGATACGGAGTGGAATCGGTGAGGGATCGAGGTCGAAATCCACTACAAGTGGTATCAGGAGCCCGATTGCGAGGAGGGAAGCAGTAGATCGGCGACGAAATCGCAGTCGAGGTAAGCCGAAGTTCTCTAGTTTAGATGTGAGCGTTCTAACCCGGGTGTTGAGGTGTTTTCAGGAGTAGAAACGGCGAGAAAGAGCCATCTCGAGACGAGATCGGCGATGTCACACAAGCGGCGGAGCTCAGATCAGTGGGAGAACGAACGGTAAGGTTCGGATCTAACTCGGACTATTTAAATCAGTCGAGTTACGAGTCCGAGGAGGTAAATCGTCCTTCTTTTGGTGTCGATCTTGGGTTTGGGTGAGAAAACCGGTGAAGAACTGGCGATTTTCCGGCGAAATCGGCCATGACTCACCAAGTCACGACTGAGTCTGAGAATTGGGGTGAGTCAACCACTGGGTTGACTCGGGTGACTCGGCGGCTTCCGCAATCCGAAATTAGGGTTTCCGAGTTAGACCGGTTTAGCCGGTTTAAATCCGATTTGGTAATTAAATTCGGTTCGGTCTTAAATCGAACCGATTTAGGTCGGTCTAGGTCAAATCGTTAACCAAAATCGGTCAACAGTTGACTGGTTAGGTCAAACCGGATCGGTTCAGGTCAATTGGGTCGGTTCAGGTCCGGTTTGGGGCCAATTGAACCGGTTCAGGTCGGTTCGGGTCAATCTATGTCCGGTTTAGGTAAATCAGACCGGTTCAGATCGTTTTAGGTCTGATTAAGAGTCTGATTTGTTCGGTTCTGTCTAATTCAGACCGGTTTAGGTCAATTGAGTCTGGTAGAGGTCAATTTAGGGGTAAAGCAGTAAAATAAGTATTCCCACGGGAAGGGGCAGGGAACAATGAAATTGATATCAGTGGCCTTTTCTGATCATTATATGGAAAATTACATATGAATCCCGGTTTAGGCTGTGTATAGGTCTGATTTAGGTCTGATTTGTCCGGTTATAGGGCTAGTATTGTCCGGTCTAGGTCAATTCATACTGGTTTAGACTGGTTTAGGTCTTGGTTAGAGTTTGATTTGTCCGGGTAGGGCTAGAATTGTCCGGTTTAGATCAATATGGTCTGGTTTTAGGTCAATTTAGGCCGATTTAGACTGGTTTAGGTCTAATTTAGGGTCTGTTTGTCCAACTAGAGCTAGAATTGTCCTGTTTAGGTCAATTGGATCCGGGTTTAGGTAAGTTCAGATTGGTTTAGGCTGATGGAGGTCTGGTTAGGATCTGATTTATCTGGTTAGGGCTGGTATTGATCGGGTTAAGGTCTGAGTTGGTTGTTTAGGACTAGATTGGATCGGTTTTAGGGTCTGGAGTATCCGGTTAGGACTAGAGTTACCTGGTTTAGGGTTCGATTGGTTCAATTAGGTCTGATGATGTCTGATTTAGGGCATGTTCGACTAGTTTAGGGTAGTTTAGGGTCTGTAGTGATCAGTATACTCTTGTAGGTCGGATTAGTATCCAAATTGGCTTGGTTTAGTGAAATACACTAGGGTTAGGCCTGATTAGATCTCGGTTTAGCTAATGTGAGTCATAGACTCCGATTTTCTGTTCAGTATAGGCCTGAATAGGTTGGATTTGATTAAATTTAGCTGGATAGGAGATCAGGTTAGATTTAAATAGGCTGGTATAGGTGTGAAGTTGACTAGTTTAGGTCGGTATAGATCTGTAAGAGTTGTTTAGGTCTTGGTTAGGTCTGGTTTAAGCCAATTGTGGGTCTAGCTTAGTCTAGGTGTGATCAATAGGTAGTTAAGTCAAAATAGGCTTAGTTAGGTCTGATTAGAGGTTTAGAAGGTCTGTAGAGACATAGTATAGGTCTGATCAGGTTAACAACTTGGTTGTACACTTAGGTATTATCTAGTTCAGGGGTAGATAGGACTCCAAATTACCTGGTTTTGAGTAATAGATTTCGGTACTTTGACTGGTTAGGTCTGAATAGTTGGAATTTGGCTAAAACGGGGTGTTTTAGAAGTTGGTTCAGTCTAGAATCTCTAGGTATAGGTCTGTAGGGGTCAGTTTAGATCAGGACAGGTCTGTAGGAGTTGGTTCTAGACATTGTTAGGGCCTGATCAGAGGGAGAATCAAGTCAATTAGGCTTATTTTAGGTCTGATTAGGGTACTAAAAGTCTAATCAGGGATTGGTAAGTCAATTAGGGTTGGTTTAGGTCTGATTAGGGTTTTGAGGTGGTCTAATCGAGGCTTTTGGTTGTCTAACTAGGGCTGTTAGGGTCTGAAATAACACTTGTAGGTCTGATTAGGATTTGTTATGGGATATGTAGACTCAGGGTTATAGGACTGATTAGGACTTTGTTGGGGGCCATATAGACTCGGTGTCATAGGTCTGATTAGACGTAATCAGGTCAGGTTAGCCTTGAGTTAGGTCTGGTTAGACGTAATCAGGTCTTAGAGTAGGCTGTTTAGCGAGTCTAAGAGGTCGGTTAGGTAAAATTATGCCTAGGGTAAGTCCAATCAGGTCCGTGTTAGAGTCTAATAGGCCGGTTAGATAGAAATATACCTTGGTTTAAGTCCAATTAGGTCTGGTCTGAAGTCTATTAGATCCGTTTAGGTAAGATGTACCTAGGGTGAAGTCCGGTTAGACTTGGATTAAAGTCCATTAGATCGGTTTAGGTAAAAGTACCTAGGTTAAGTCTAGTCAGATCGTGTTCTTTGAGTCTAGAAGGTCTGAGTAGGTAGATATATACCTAGGTTTAGGACCGATAGACTAGGGTTAGAGTGTGTCAAGCACGACTAGGTAGAATATATCTAGGGGTAAGTCTTATAGGCTGATATTAGAGATCATTAGGTTTGTCTAGGTAGAAATATACCTAGGGTTAAGTCCTCTAGGATTCGTTCTCATCCCTCATGTCATGATACATCACTTCTAGGGGTCGGTTAAGTCACTTCTGGGTAGAGTCAGGTTTAGACTCGGGTTTTATCATCCTCAGATGATGGAGTTAGATTTATTCTAACTCGGGATACCCTGAAAAAGGGTAAGGTGGAAGGACTAGGGGTCTAGGGCAAACCCGAGAAATCGGATTGCAGGAGAAGGCCAAGGACCATGTTGAGTGATTAGTTCCGCGGGTAGGTAGGGACACCACAAGAAGGAGTTGTAGGTCCCAGATGACGAGGAAGGGAGAGTCCGAGGTAGAAGGACGTATTGACCTCGGAGGAGTAAACCGAAGTCGCTTCGGTTCTCGGTGGTAGGTTAGGAGGTGAGGTCTCCACATTTAGGTGGAGCTTCCTCGGGTAGGATGCTTAGGAGATGGCGTGAGGTGGGAGGTGTCGGGTCACCGGGTAGAGTCGGTGTAGGTTGGAGCGCTAGGACACTCCCTCTCGGGGTGGAGCACGTGCACTCACGTGTCTCATTCTCGGTGGAGCATTGTAGAGAACTAAGAGTGTATTCACGGGACAAAACCGTGAGACAATCTTAGATGGCAGGTTAGGGTCCGGGATAGAAGTCACATACTCATAGGTAGTGTAGACTCTACGGGGATCCAGGGCTAGGTTTTCTAGCAGGTTCGATAATATGACTCAGGTTAGTCTCGGAGAAGTCGGGTTAGACTCGGGAGACAGATAGATATCGGGGTTAGACTTCACCGGAGAGGGTTATGTAGACGGTCTAGGGAGTCATAACTATTCGAGGTCTTAGCTAGTCTTTGGAAACGAAAGGTGTCGAGGACACTCGTTTTAGGTAGACTAGGATTTGCGTATTTATTTGTTTATTACGCTGAGACGTACTTGTGGTTTGCTCGGTAAGAACTCTATTAGACCGACACGTTTGATACGTCTAGAGTGTGTCGGGAGGTAGAGTTACTAATGGAAGTAAAAAGGAAGTGACAACGTGCTAGGGTTCATGTTTGGCGTGTTGTGTTTTGTTTGTTTTTTGCTTCATGTTCTTTTTTCTCTTTTGCAGGATTTGCAGAAAAAGATGGAGATTTGTGGAGTGTCTTCAGCAAAGCCTCCAAATGGAGAAGAGGCTTCCCAAAGTCTCCAGGCGAAGTGTAAGCTTTCAAAGTTTCGGAACAAAGCATAAAGTCCGAGGGGTAAATTGGTACTTTGTAAGGGTCGAATTATGAGACCCTAGGATTAGCGTTTGTTCTCGGACGGTTGTTCTTCGGGTCTTGGTTCTCTCTCTCTCTCTCTTGCGGAGGCGATTTTTCGCTCTGTGAATCGGATTCGATCTCTGATCGATTTCTGGTGGGATTTTCGTTTGTAACCCTATCAAAACACGCGGATTCCTCTTCTCGAGATGTAAGCACCGAGATTTATCTTGGTTACTGAACTCGTATATCCTCTGTGTCGTTCTCTTCTCTATCTTGCGCGAACGAGTGGTTCGAAGTGGAATCGGTGAGGGATTGAGATCGAAATCCACTACACGAAGGCTATAATTCAGACATCGATCTATATTATCTGGACGGAACGGAATGTAAGGATCTTCGAGCACATCATCCCCGGTGGAGAAGTCACAAATTACTCTCGATCGACACATCCGAGATAGTACCCTCTCGCGACATCTGAGGTCTCTTCAAACTCCAGTTCTTCATCGAACACCTTTATAGACGAATGGTTGTCTCTCTCATCTGTGACTCAAATGTATCAAAGGATTTTTATTTTTGGTTTTTTGAAAAACTTCACAGTTTAGAATCCAATCCATATATGGTTATTTCGGTTGAGTCGGATCTGTATACAAACCTTTTGATTTAATACAAATTTACCGTTATAAAAAAAAAAAGCAAAGGTCGCCAACGATATGGTTTTTGAATAATAACTATGCATATATCTCCTTTCAGTATGTCACAAAACGTCTTCGTGATTATATAAAGTTTATGTCGTTTAGACAAAATTGTGAAAATTAATTGTGTCGGGAAAAAAATAACTCATGATAATATATTATTTTACAATTTTCATAGAGATAATAATTTAAAATTAAGAAACTAGAATCTGTGCAAAAGTCAAATCGCACCATGACATCTTGTAAAGATCAATCTTGATATCTTAAGAGAAAAATAAATACTTTTCAAAGCCACGAGCAAAAAATTTAAAATTCTTCAATTTCTAAAGTCTAATGACTTACTTTAGATTTGGTAAAATCAAATTATATGTTTTAGCTCTCCAATTGATACAAATATAAAACTATTTTAAAGTTAATTACTAATTGACAGCAGATTTTAAATTCGAGAGGTAGAATAAATTGAAATTCAAGATAGGAGTGGATAATATCATTGAATATTTAGGAACAATTAAAATACAAATTAAAATAAAATGTTGTTTTATCTGTGACATTGACAAACGAATTTTAAAAAAAAAATACGCAGGGGGGATTTTTTTTATATTACTTGAAATAAATCGCGTTAAAAATTCAATTAGTAAAATTGAGTTTGAAGTTAAGAACAACCCACCTGTAATTAGAATTAATTAATAGCAAACAACAAAAAGGAAAAATGCAAAAAAAAAAAAAAAAATTAATCCCAAGATAAATTTATAATAAAGAAGAACGTGTCTCAATCTATCTTAGAGAGAAATTATAACAATATATATATGTTTACAATTTTTTTTATAACCAGAATGGTTCTCCAAACCTTCGGCACAACTACATCCACTTTAGATCCGAGATCAACCTTTGTATATGAATCATTTTGGTCCATAAATTACATTTATTTTCACCAGTGGAATCGAATCCATGATCTTGAGGATAACCTTGTCACCTCTCAACCACTGGGCCACCAACTGTTGGGTTATATTTTTTTGTTAACTATATATTTATATGATAGTATTTTATAGAAATACTATATTATATATTGCGAAATATATTAATATGGTCCAATCTTCATGCATACCGCATAAAGAATTATTCTGGAATTTAGGACATACCTGAACCCATTTTGAATTGATAAATGGTAGTGTTGACAGAGAGTCTTCTAGTCTAGAACGTAAGAAATATTATTCTGATAATAAGTGAGTGCTATCAGATTTCAGTACGTTTAGTCTATGGATCACTACCACTATTTATAGCAATAGATTTGTGTAATTTTCAAATCTACCCATAAAGAATTAGAAAATTACACTTATGGTATCTGTATAATTATTTGACTCCTATATTTTTCTGTATTTGCATATCAGACCACACGTAATTAGTGACCATAATCTTCTACAATTATTCACATTAAACATAAATTGCACCATATATTGATTATGAGATTTAAACCAAAATATAACTATTAGAGAATTTACGACAATCTTCCACTTGGTTGAATGTCAATACTCCTGTGAACATGGATTTTCTTTAGTGAGCTCATAAATTGTTTCGTCCATTGCATATGTGTTGCAAGGACCAATGCGCCTTTTGTTGCATTAGTGCGCGACTAAACCTTTCAAGATCACGTTACGCCACTCTTCCCAACGACATAGATCATGTATAGGTATGCAACATGAAAATCGTATGTCTTATCTGGACATATCCTGATTTTTAGCTGGTCCAATTCTTTATGGAGATCTGATACGTGTGTACCGAGTTTAGAATTTATAACCCGATTCACAACTCACCGCAAGGATACGGATCGTCGTAACACGGGGTCGAACACAAGGACCGGTAGCTAAATCTAAACCTTAATCGAAACTAAACCAAAGAATGCAAGCAAGTGATGGTGAAAATATATGGAATCAATGGAAAACGAAATAAGAAAGCAATGAAAACGAGGAACCTATCAAACAAAGATGACTACGGGTTTCGGGATCGTATTCGAGTGTATGGGTATATGCTAAGCATGCGAGAATAACGATTATGACTTGTGTTCGGGAATCATCAAGCAACAAAGATAGAGAATTCACCTCTCGGTCTACTAACTCCCTACCTACAGAGTAACTCATCAATCTCTCGATCTATTCAAGTTAACCCTAGATGCATGAAGAACGCTATCATCAATCCTAAATCGATTAAACCATATCTCTATGTGAATAATACGATCTATCCTATTGATTTTGATCCGAAACAAACCCATATCTCTATGTGGTTCAGAATCCAAGATAATTGATCAAGGGGTTAGCAAACATCAATCCAATAAAAGCGCAAATCAATAGAACCGAAACAAATCAAAACCGAAATCCAAGTTAGGGTTCAAACATACCCAAAACACAAACGAATCCCTAACTCGTGATCATGGATCTACTCACGGTTCATGAAAAATAATAAAAAGAACAGAGAAAAAGAGATAAAATAGAGGAGAGAAAAGCTCATGTAGATGTGTAGTCTCCACGATCAAATCTTCTTTCTTCTTCCCGAAATCCCGTGAACTCCTATTCTTCTCTCACTAAAAGCTCTCCAAAAAACTGTATCTAGGTGTTCTCTAAGGCTCTCTGATATTCTAGGACGTGGCTAGGGCTTTTTTATAACCCTAGGACGGCTCCCATGAGTCCTATTCCCGTTAGGATGCTGAAAATCGCGAAACAGGGTTTTTGACTGGATCCGGGCCGATTCCAGGTGGATCCGGACCGGATCCAGATTCCTGGGTCGAATTCTGCGTTCTGGAATCCGGACCGGATCCAGTTGGATCCGGCCCTGCACTGGCAGTTTTCTGGTCTTCACGAATTTGCTCATAACTTTCTACTCCGGTGTCGGATTTACACGATTTTGGTGTCTACGCGAAGCTCTTGAAGTGCTCTTTCCGGTATGATTCTCGCACGATTTGGACCTCTGTAGAGAAAGTTATTGATATCACAACATGAGTACCTCATCCGGACTTCTCCTTTGACGCTCCAATTAGCTCCTTTTCGAGTCCAATCATCTCCGAAACCTATAACTCTGCAAAACTAGAGCACAAACAGGTTTTGTATCCTAACAAGACAAGAATGCCTATGAATGCATGTGATTATCCTATAAAACCTAGACAAACTCTCATCAAAATATAGAGAAGAATAGGAGTTATCAAATCCCCCAAGACTTAAACCTTTGCTCGTCCTCGAGTAAAGAACGAAGGAATAAAATCTGCAAAACAGGGAGTGACGAACATCAAATAGCATCATCGTGAGACTCAAAAGCAAAATATCCATCCAATACTAGTTTCCCGAGAATCGTACTCAAACCGGTCTACTATGATCTTCCTACCAAAGACTAATCTACCTAGCCATGGGATTTTTATTGCCACCTAGAACCCATTAGAATCTCTACAACTCACCAAGTCTATTTCCGAACCTATTTCTGAACCTATCCTTGTCTCAACTTAGCCTCTTCGATCTTAGTTCTACTTCATACCTGTATTTTTACCTTTGTGTAGAATTTCTCTATGCTAGCTCCTCGGGTTCCTAGGACGTTGAAGTTGAAGGACATCGTTTCTCTCTCTTTTTTTTCTTTCTTTCTTTTTTTTTCTTCTCTCTTTTTTTTAAATGCGATGTCTGACCCACAACTTAGACCCGAACCATCGATCGATGCACTCATGTCCTCGAACGATTTTCGTTGACGAGATTCTGACAGCGGAGTGTCGAAATGCTTTATTTTCCCAAGACATTTGTTGAACTAGATTTCCTGGACCTGCAAGACTCGGAAAAGGTTCTAAACGGACCATATAACCTGGATGTAGTCGTTTCAACTCCGTAGGTTCCAAATAATAACCCTATCCCACAAACTTTATATAGAAAGTCTGGAGAACTATCAATTTGACATGGTTCAACCACTTTCTACAAAGTCACTAGATCATCAAGATATTTCTACTCTATCATCCTACAAATCTTCCAAATGATGTTCAAAACGGATTTTCGAGGTATGTACGTGAACCTATATGATCCTAAATCTATATGTCAAATGCAATCATGCAAACCTAACAAAAACCCATCTATATGAAAAGAAAGAAAACGTGTAAATGCAACTAATGCAAAGTGATATGCAAAAGATGAAAAAAAAAAATTTCTTAAGTCTATATGTCATGATAAAATGTACCTAAACTAAATGCAATCCTAAGTAGATAGACCTGAATGTATGAAGGATCTATCCACCCCCCAGACTTGAACCATACACCGTCCATGGTGTAGACTCTCGCCCGAAAAAGTAGAATCGAAAACAACGTATGGAAAGAACCAATAAGAGGGATAGAGAAAGCTTAACTCTGCGAAATTCATTCGCTCGCAATGAAGTTAACTCACGTCAAACGCAAGAGCTCTCACAAACTGTGTAAACTGGAACCTATCCAACATTGTCTCTCGAAAGTCGATGCTCATCTCTTGTGTGCCGGTGTAAACGCTCATAGAACAACAAACGTTATCCGGACAAAAGCATAATAATAGCAATGCATTCCGAAGGATCCAAAATACAATCATGGTCTCTACTACCTATGCTACAAAGAAAAAGAAAAAAAAAGTTATCTAGTGCTCGGGTTGCCTCCCGAGAAGCGCTTGTTTAACGTCATTAGCTCGACCTATCTTGCTCAAATGATCGGAGAGTCTGAGAATGATGAATCTGGAGGTCGGGGTGGTGGTCGATGCGGGTGTCTCACATACTCTGATCTCTCCACATGTGTCATCCATGCTTGATCATCTGCAATGAAAGAGTAAAAAACAAGTATGAGATTATTAAAACGGCGCTTACTTGTTTCTACTGG
>NW_010965169.1:170431-171358 GCF_000463585.1 Tarenaya hassleriana
TTAGCAAACATCAATCCAATAAAAGCGCAAATCAATAGAACCGAAACAAATCAAAACCGAAATCCAAGTTAGGGTTCAAACATACCCAAAACACAAACAAATCCCTAACCCGTGGTCGTGGATCTACTCACGGTTCATGGAAAATAATAAAAAGAACAGAGAAAAAGAGATAAAAGAGAGGAGAGAAAAGCTCATGTAGATGTGTAGTCTCCACGATCAAATCTTCCTTCTTCTTCCCGAAATCCCATGAACTCCTATTCTTCTCTCACCAAAAGCTCTCCAAAAATCTGTATCTAGGTGTTCTCTAAGGCTCTCTGATATTCTAGGACGTGGCTAGGGCTTTTTTATAACCCTAGGGCGGCTCCCAAGAGTCCTATTCCCATGTTGGATTCCGTAGATATCTCAGGTCTTAGGATCCAATCATGGAACCGCCATATGAGATTCCAGTCATGACGCTAGTCCATGTGACAATCTCATGCGGGTCATTCAGTATTCCGTTCTTCAATGAATTGTTGGGATTCCTGGGATCTCATGAGCGAATCTAATTCCTAAGAGATCGATTCTAGGGTTTGTGCAGCGGAAGTAAAACAAAAATTTATAGAACCCTAGAACCATGCTGCTATTGAATTCGTAGAAACGTTAGAACGCTTACCTCAATCGATCCGGGGCCTGTATCAACTGAAGAAGTCGTTTGATCACGAAAGGCAGGAAGAATACCTTGCCCTCTACACGTATCCACACCTCGGGATGGATTCCAACGGTTGGAACTGCGTGTTGTCGTGGACCATCCGTTCTGCTTCCCAGAACGGACGGACCACGCATCCGGACCGTCGGATCTCGACCCGTCCGACTCGGTTTTCCGTCGTTTTCTCTCGTGCTTTTGTCCTTCCCTGCGTGTGTGACCCTGTAGGCTCATTCGACATAGCA
>NW_010965169.1:175218-177230 GCF_000463585.1 Tarenaya hassleriana
TTCCAAGCTGGTTCTGTACTTCGTTTCTGAAAGCCTTGAACATTTTAAGTGTTTCAGACTTATGTCTCATCACATAGACATAACCGTATCGACTGAAATCATCAGTGAACGTAACGAAATACAGATAACCTCCTCTAGTTGGACAGCTCATTGGTCCGCATACATCACTATGTATCAGATCCAATAACTCTGTCGCTCTCTGTCCTTTCCCTTTGAAAGGATGCTTTGTCATCTTGCCCATCAAACACGACTCGCAAGATTCAAGAGACTCTAAGTCAAATGAATCCAGAAGACCTTCAGAATGAAGCTTCTGTATGCGCTTCTTGTTTATATGGCCTAGACGACAATGCCAGAGAAAGGTCGGGTTTAAGTCGTTCGGCTTAAACCGTTTGGCACAAACGTTATAGATTGACCTGTATCTAGACGGTTCGTCATCCAAAACATAAAGGCCATTAATATGGTAACCTTTACCATAAAATAAGTCACCTTTATAAATGGACAGACATTTGTACTCAATAACAAATCTAAAACCATCCGAGTCTAAGCATGAAATCGATATAATGTTCTTACTTATAGCATGAACAAAATAACAATCATGAAACTCCAATACAAGTCCAGAAGGTAAAGTCAGATCGTAAGTCCCGATGGCTAATGCAGCAACCTTTGCTTCATTCCCAACGCGGAGATCTACTTCTCTTTTTGCCAATTATCTACTTCCTCGCAACCCTTGCATATTTCCACAAATATGCGAGGCGCTTCCGGTATCTAATACCCTCGACGTAGAAGTAAACAAATTAGCCTCTATAACGAAGACACCAGAAGTCGAAGCTTCTTCTTCTCCTGATCTTCCAGGTAGAGTCTACAATTTCTGTTCCAATGCCCAACGACATGACAGAAATAACACTCTTCCTTTTTGGACTTAGGCTTAGGTTCAATGACAACGCTTGTCACTTTCCACTTGCCCTTGCTCTTGGAACGCTTCCTTTTGCTGGAACTCTTTCCAACAACTACCATTTCACTCTTACCATGGCTTTCAGCTCTCTTTTTGGAATGATGCATTCTACTGATCAACAATCAAAGAATCGTCCATGTCCTCTAATCGCTTACGCAATTCCGAGGTCACGTTTCCAAACATCAAGCTAGACTTGTCCAGATCATCATCCACATGCTTCCAATAAGCATCAATGATCGATCTAGAAGCCATGGTTAGAGTCTTATCCTTCATAAGGATAGATCGCATCGTCAACTTCGGTACAATACCGGTTAACGCTATGTCCTACAGAAAAAGACAAAACAGAACGAAAACACATCTACATGCAGATTCTATCAATGATCTACTACCAGCTAGTCAATCATCAATCAGTGTCTACATACCTATGATCTACTACCAGCTAGTCCATCATCAAACAATGACAACACAGATGCAAAGATGAGCTATATTCCCATAAAGAAAAATAACCCTACAATAAATTTCTATATGGGACTAAGATCCGTATATCACATAAGAACAAGTTTTTACACTCAGCCTTATGCTATTTAGGTAGACATCTAATGTCAATCATATCCAATATGACTCTTAGATCCTTTATGAGACTATGATATCAAATATCATTGCATACTCGTCTCATCTGTACCATGGGTTAATTTTCTTTATGGGAATATAGCTCATCTTTGCATCTGTGTTGTCATTGTTTGATGATGGACTAGCTGGTAGTAGATCATAGGTATGTAGACACTGATTGATGATGGACTAGCTGGTAGTAGATCATTGATAGAATCTGCATGTAGATGTGTTTTCGTTCTGTTTTGTCTTTTTCTGTAGGACATAGCGTTAACCGGTATTGTACCGAAGTTGACGATGCGATCTATCCTTATGAAGGATAAGACTCTAACCATGGCTTCTAGATCGATCATTGATGCTTATTGGAAGCATGTGGATGATGATCCAGACAAGTCTAGCTTGACGTTTGGAAACATGACCTCGGAATTGCGTAAGCAATTAGAGGACATGG
>NW_010965169.1:178600-181030 GCF_000463585.1 Tarenaya hassleriana
CCCTTTTCCCGAACCACAAGTCATGGTTAGCCTCTAGCAAGACGCCATGACCACCCACCTAGAATAGAGTTAGAGGTGATCTAACAAAGCCAGCAATAGTTCGAGTTCTGATCCTTTGTCTCACGATGTCGTATGTTGAACAAGGGCATGGTTTGAGCCACCCTTCAAGTTCAACCGCTTACTCGTCTAGGCAAACCGACTGTCGTTATGGGAATAACGACATAATAAGACTAGTATGATGTGTGATTGATGATCACATAGATGATCATAGGTATTGGATACGATCACAGTCATAGGTATTCGTTGGAGAACGGAATACTGGATTGACCCACATGAGATTGTCACATGGACTAGCGTCATGACTTGAATCTCATATGACGGTTCCATGATTGGATCCTAAGACCTGAGATATCTACGGAATCCAACATGAGGAGTTGCGTGCTTTGATTACGTCAAACGTCCTGCGTAACAGGAGGACTATAATGTTACGCAGGACGTTTGACGTAATCAAAGCACGCAACTCCTCATGTTGGATTCCGTAGATATCTCAGGTCTTAGGATCCAATCATGGAACCGTCATATGAGATTCTAGTCATGACTCTAGTCCATGTGACAATCTCATGCGGGTCAGTCCAGTATTTCATTCTGCAACGAATACCTATGATTGTGATCGTATCCAATACCTATGATCATCTATGTGATCATCAATCACACATCATACTAGTCTTATTATGTCGTTATTCCCATAACGACACAAGACTAGGGAGTTTAGTATCATTCTTAATGATACATGGATTTCATAACAGATCTAGCATGCAAGAACATGTAATGAATAAAATACTCTCATAAAACCACATAGAAAGTATCAATACATCGAATGTATCTGAACAAAGCTCATAATCAGTACATCATAGAGCACTAAACCAACATGAATACCTATGACTGTGATCGTATCCAATACCTATGATCATCTATATGATCATCAATCACACATCATACTAGTCTTGTTATATCATTATTCCCACAATGATACATGACTAGGGAGTTTAGTATTGTTCATAACAATACATGGATTTCATAACACATCTAGTATACAAGAACATGTAATGAATCAAATACTCTCATAAAACCGTAGACAGTATCAATACATCAAATGTATCTGAATAAAGCTCATAACAGTACATCATACAGTACTAAACCAACAATCTCCCACTTGCTCTAATCATGAACTGCTAAACATCTAATGCCCATATCCCTAACATGATCCTCATGCTTCGACGAAGGCAGAGGCTTCGTCAACGGATCGACAATGTTGTCATCTGTCGACACTCTGCAAATGTGCACGTCTCCTCTGTCTATGATCTCCCTGATAAGGTGAAATCGTCTGAGTATGTGTTTGGATCGTTGATGGGATCTAGGTTCTTTCGTTTATGCGATCTCTCCATTGTTGTCACAATACAGAGCAATGGGGCTATCTGCACTAGGAATCACACCCAAGTCACCAACAAACTTCCTGATCCAAACAGCTTCCTTTGCTGCGTCCGACGGTGTAATATACTCAGCTTCTGTAGTAGAATCTGCAACGGTCGCCTGCTTGGAACTCTTCCAGCTAACAGCGCCTCCGTTCAAGCAGAAAACATAGTTAGACTGCGATCTGTAGTCATCTGGGTCTAACTGGAAACTAGCATCGGTGTAACCTCTTACAGCGAGCTCGTCTTCCGACCCACCATATACCAAGAACACATCCTTAGTTCTTCTCAAGTACTTCAGGATGTTCTTGACGGCGATCCAGTGTGACTCACCTGGATCTGACTGATATCTACTCGTAATGCTCAACGCGTAGGATACATCCGGTCGAGTACAAAGCATGGCATACATGATGGATCCAATTGCCGAAGCATATGGAATCTGATCCATGCGTTCTCGCTCATCAGGTGTCGTAGGACACTGAGTCTTGCAGAGAACTGTGCCACTGCTCATCGGTAAGGTTCCTTTCTTGGAATCTTGCATCTTGAACCGTTTCAAGAACTTATCGATGTAAGTACTCTGACCCAATCCTAGAAGACACCTCGATCTATCTCTATAGATCTTGATGCCTAAAATATAGGCCGCTTCTCCTAGGTCCTTCATAGAAAACTGCGTTCCTAGCCAAGACTTAACGTCTTGCAAGGTAGGAACGTCATTCCCTATAAGGAGAATGTCATCCACATACAGTACTAGAAATACAACGGTTCTCGCACTGACCTTCTTGTAAACACATGGCTCGTCTTCGTTCTGTGAGAAACCAAACCTTTTGATTGTCTCATCAAAGCGAAGATTCCAGCTCCTTGAAGCTTGCTTCAGTCCATAAATGGATCTCTGAAGCTTGCACACCATCCTCGAGTTCCTTGGATCGACAAAACCTTCGGGTTGTGTCATGTACACATCCTC
>NW_010965169.1:182883-183696 GCF_000463585.1 Tarenaya hassleriana
ACAATGCAGCAACTCTTGCTCCATTTCCGACGCATAGATCCGCTTCTCCCTTAGCTAGCATCCTACTTCTTCTTAGTCCCTGCACATTTTTACAAATGTGTGAGGCACTTCCGGTATCTAAACTTTTGCCTTCTTCGCCACCTTCTTATTGGCTTTTCCCCGCCGCTTCTTGCTGGAGTTGTTCTCAACAGCAAGCACAGTCTTAGGCACCATGATATCCTGCTCGACCGATTTCAGCATCCCATGCAGTTTGACTAAGCTCTTAATCATCATGTGCATATGGTATTGCATCACGAACTGGTTATAGTCCACGGGTAATGACATCAGGATCAAGTCTGCAACCAAGTCACCATCGAAGTTCACTCCCATACGCTCAAGTTCCTCAACATGAGCTCGCATGTTGAGGACGTGGGTGTTGACAGAGCTGTCTCTCGGCATATCCGTCTTCACTAGAGCTTTTAGCGTCTTGTACTTTTCAGTACGCGCTAGCTCCTGAAACATGGTCTTGAGCTGTTCGATCATATCTTCTGCAGATTCGGGGCCATGCTTCCCAACATGAGACAAGAGATCTCGATGTCGTCAGTCTGATGCTTCAATCAAGCATCCTTGACGGCTCTCGTGGCATTGGCTGCAGGCTCTTGTGGTAGAGCCCCTTCCAGGACATAAGACTTCTTATCGTGCTTGAGAACAATTCTCAAGTTCCGATACCAGTCTAAGAAGTTCGTCCCGGTCAGCTTATCCTTCTCAAGGATAGATCGCATTGTCAAACTCGGTACGCTACCAGTTGACGCCATGTCCTACAAAAAAGACAAA
>NW_010965169.1:184023-185821 GCF_000463585.1 Tarenaya hassleriana
AAACTTGACAACTTAACCTAAGGTAAACCATGTTCAAGCTGTGGGAACCACGATTTCCCACCTTGCCTCACAAAGATAGTCCGGCACGCTCAGCTTTGGCATGACCCGTGTTACGGACGATCGATGCCTTGACAGGCGCCCTAATAATGGGAGGTACACGCTTAGCATTACATAAATAAGGGATTTTCGAAATCACATTCAGATCAAGCATCTACTTTCAAGCTATGAGAACCACCATTTCTCCATCTTGCCTCACCAAGATAGCACGGCACACCCAGCTTTGGCATGGCCCATGACACGTACGATCGATGCCTTGACAAGTGCTTTACTCGTAAAGCTTCTAGATCTAATCGGTTTCTGTGCAACAATCGATTATGCAATCCCAATCCCGAAGCTCCCACTCAATCAAACATATATAATATCTTGATTAAGTTACATACATTCATTCACTATGGACCATCCATAAGAAAGAATCATGTTATTCTGAATCACAGTTGATCGGTTTTAAGCAACAATTGCTCAAACCAGATTCCGAAATGAAGAATCAAATTTTGGTGAAGCGTCGGGAACTAGACCGATCGGTCTAGGCCTAGACCGATCGGTCTACGCGGTTCAGTCTTCGGTTCAAGTTCGGTCCGTTTGGTCTGGAATGGTCAGTCCGTTCGGTCTGACTCTTCAGTCCGTTCGGTCTGACTCTCCAGACCGTTCGGTCCAGACCAATGGTCCGGACTCTTGCCCCTTCGGTCCTTCTCTCTCGGACTAGTGACCTAGATGAGACGGACTGGCTAAGCGGTCCGTTCGGTCTACACACCTTAGTCCGTTCGGTCCAACATCTTGGACCGAACGGACTGGATCATTTAGTCCAGGGAAACGACAAACCTTAGACCGTCCGGTCCAGGGGACCAGACCATTCGGTCTAGGCGGAAAAACGCGATCAGATCACGTTCTTCGTCGTTTCGGTCCCGATTCAGATCCGATTTCCTCCCGGTTTTCGCCTGTGAACTCAGAACAGAAGCCTCTTGCACACTATGTAACAATGAACAGAAAATCTACTCTAGATCCACAATCAAATCATGCATAGCATCAAAGCAAACACGGATTCAAACAATTCAAATCCTATAACGTGCGTGATCGGGTTCTAACAAAATCATGCAGAGAAACCAGGCTCTGATACCACTGTTGGGTTTCCTGGGATCTCATAAGCGAATCATATTCCTAAGAGATCAGTTCTAGGGTTTGCGCAGCGGATGTAAAACAAAAATTTTGATAAAACCCTAAAACCTATCATGCATGATCTTGTAGAAACGATAGAACGCTTACCTCAATCCATTCGGGACCTGTATCAATTGATATGTTCGTCCGATCACTGTAGGCAGGAAGAATACCTTGCCCTCTACACGTATCCACACCTCGGGATGGATTCCAACCTTTGGAACTTGTCTGCTAGGACTCGAATCTTCTATTCGATGATGTGCTTTGAGAAAAACGAGACTTAGATCACTTCTTCAACCCTCTAGACTCTCCAAAAAGGTCTGAAGAAGTTCCCTTTTTTGGCCCCCCTTAGGGTTATTAATCTCCTCTTCTTCAAGTGATTAACTCTAATTCCGGATTTTTGAATTAAATCTGAAACCCAGACCGAACGGACTGCTTAGTAGTCCGTTCGGTCTAGACACTTGGTCCGTTCGAACCAGTCATATAACTAGGTCCATTCGGTCTAACGGGTCAGTCCGTTCGGTCCAACACTTGGTCCGTTCGGACTGGACTCTCTAGTTCGTTCGGTCCAACAATTTGGTCCGTT
>NW_010965169.1:186019-193133 GCF_000463585.1 Tarenaya hassleriana
ATATCATATGTCGAATATAAGGCATGGACAAGCCACCTTATCTGATTCGACTGCTTTCTCGCTCATTGAGTTTGACTGTCTGAAATAGACGACGTTCGTCTATAGTGCGGCCACACATTTCTACAGTCTCGCTCACACGAGGGGTCCAGCGATATCTCTCTCTTTTACGTGAGGTACAAATCCCATCTTGACTATCTACAATCCAGCACATGATTCGTTTCGTACCTGATACACGCCTTTATAGTCCTCCTGTTACGCAGGACGTTTGACGTATTCAAAGCACGCAACTCCTCATGTTGGATTCCGTAGATATCTCAGGTCTCAGGATCCAATCATGGAACCGTCATATGAGATTCAAGTCATGACGTTAGTCCATGTGACAATCTCATGCGGGGTCATCCAGTATTCCGTTCTTCAACGAATACCTATGACTGTGATCGTATCCAATACCTATGATTATCTATATGATCATCAATCACACATCATACTAGTCTTGTTATATCATTATTCCCACAATGATACATGATTAGGGAGTTTAGTATTGTTCATAACAATACATGGATTTCATAACACATCTAGTATACAAGAACATGTAATGAATCAAATACTCTCATAAAACCGTAGACAGTATCAATACATCAAATGTATCTGAATAAAGCTCATAAACAGTACATCATAGAGCACTAAACCAACAGATCAAATGGTACAACACTTATTTGAGTTACATGTTCAAGAAAGATCCCGGGTGGTAAACCTTTAATAAATGGATCCGCAATCATATAAGTTGTTCCGATATGTTCTAGAATTCTCGAGTTACTCTGTATTCCCTCTTTTACAATCAAGAACTTAATGTCAATTGACTTAGACGAGCCCTTGTTGTTATGGAGTACATTACCGTTGATTTATTGTCACAGTATATTTTTAACGATCTTTCAACTTTATCGACTATACACATCCCTATGACAAAGTTTCGCAACCATACTTCATGATTAGATGCCTCATCACAAGCTATAAACTATGCTTCCATGGTTGAAATTGCCGTTAGTATCTTCCTAACATCCCAACTTTGTACACTAAGTCTGGACTCGTACACACTTGAGCGTACATTAGACTTCCAAATACCGAAGCATAAGGAATATCTTCCATTTGTTTTCGTTCAAAATCGTTCTTCGGACATTGTGCAAGACTAAACTTGTCAAATTTTAGCAATGGGGGTATTTGTCATCTTGCAGTCTTTCATACTGAATCTCGCGCGCTAATATCTTTTCAATATAGTGCTTTTGTGATAATCCAAGGATACCCTGAGTACGATCTCGATATATCTGAATCCCTAATACAAAGGTTGCATTGCCAAGATCTTTCGTCTCAAATTTCTTTGATAAGAAAGTCTTAGTTTCATGCATCAAACCTATATCGTTTGAGGCTAACAGTATGTCATTGACATACAAAATTAAGAAAATACATTTACTCCCACTGAACCTATGATATACACATTCTTTAATAACATTTGACTCAAAACCGAATGAGAAAACTACTTGTCGGAATTTGTGATACCATTGACGGGATGTTGTTTTAGCTCGTAGATGGATTTGTTTAGTGGCGGATCCAGAAAAAGATATCAATGGCAGCACTAGTTATTTTATATAATAATAATAATAATAATATTAATAAACTAATAAAAATATATCGCTAAAAAATATTTACGTTGTATGACCAAATTTTATGATTTTTTATTTTTTAAAATATATTTATAACAACGTCATTTATAATTATTTAAAATATATATTTTTCAATCAAACAAACTAGATAATCACTCAAATATTAATTACCAATCCAATTACGTGCAGTTGTCTTCACAAAATTAATTGATAAAAAAATCTCTTGACAGTCGCGATAACAATGAGCAAAATTAAAATTAATTTTCAATGTCTGTATATCAATAGATATAAAATATCATTCTTTATTTTCATCACAAGAATAGTAATATCTCCAAGATTAGCTAAATTAAAAAATATATCTATTTTTCATCAAATTATCGATTTAAATGTTAAGTTCATATCGAAGAGACAAATATATAAATAAAATCAAAATATAATTTGACTTTTTTGAGTACGAGTTCTGCAAAATCCGATCCAATTTATCGTAAAGACACTTAATTATTTCGTAAAACTGAAGCCATCTGGAAATCCAACCAATTTCATCAGATGCGAAGATAAATTATCCAAATAAATTTGTTTAATTATTGAGGGATTTGATAATTGATATATTATTAAATGAAAATTTACCACTATTTTAAAATATCGATGCAAAATTTTTTTGAAAAATTTATTCATTAGTTTTTCTACCAAATCAAATATAAGAATAAACAAATATATATATACAACAAATTTACAAATATGATCAAAATATAGAAATTGATGAATAAACAAATAATAAAATTATTTAAAAAATTATAATATCTAAATACTTTAAATTTTACTAATTTTTTAATATTATGATTGAATATTTTATTTGTGAATATTTGTTTTTAAACAAATAGAGAGAGATGAAATATTAAAAAATAAATGTAAAAAAAGAGTAAAAAAAGGTAATATGTGACCTAATTTTTATTTTAAAAAAAGAAATAAAAAACAAAGAGTGGGAGGAGGGGGCAATAAAAAACCAAACGGGGCCTTCTACATTTTGTGCTAAAATTTTTAAAAAATTATAAGTAAATTAATTTTCTTAATTTAAAAATCATTTTCTTTGCATCTCCAACTACAAATTTTTATGATTATTACATATAGATTCTCTACATCTGTTTGATGTAACTCTAAGTCATAATGAACTACTAATGCCATTATGGTTCTAAAAGAGTTTTTCGATGAAAATGGAGGGAAAATCTCTTTGTAGTCAATGGCTTCTTTCTGAGTAAGTCCTTTAGATACAAGAAGAGCTTTATACTTATCCACATTACTCTTTGCATCCCTTTTGGTTTTAAATATTCATTTACAACCAATAGGTTTTGTGCCTTCAGGTAATGGAAAGTTCTCATACGTTGTTGTCTTGCATGGACTTGTGCTTATCATTCATGGCATCTATCCACTTCTGAGAATCCGAGCTTAGCAAGACTTTACTGAAGTTGATTAGATCATTATCAATCAAATCTAAGCATTCTTGATGCTCTTGAAGAAACACGATATAATCATCTGTTATCGTACTTCATCTTTCTCTAGTGGACCTCCTTAATGGCATTTCTTCTTGAGTTTGTTGAGGTTGAATTTCCGGATCAACTTCTTGAGGTTGCTCGGGAAGTTGTGTTGTCTTGTTGATCTTGATGTGTTATTTCAAAGTCAACCATAGTCGAAAAAGGAACGAATTCTTCTTCAAAGACAATTTCACTTACTTTATCTCCTCCCTCAAGCTCAACATTCTCAAAGAAATGAACTATTCCCATTTTGAACATAATTCGATTCTTGGGATTGTAAAACGTGTACCCCCTTGATTTTTCAGTGTATCCAACAAAATAACAGCTAACTGTCCGAGAGTCCAATTAATCCTCATGTGGGATATATTGTTTAACTTCTGTTGGATGATCCCAAACTCTTAAATACATTAAGACTGGTTTCTTACCTATCCAAAGCTTGTAAGGAGTTCGCTTAGCTGTTTTGTTGGTACTCTATTGAGAATATAAACTGTTATCTTTAATGCTTCTTCCCAGAGAGATTCCGTTAATATAGTATGACTTAGCATACTTCTTACCATATCTTTGAGTGTTCGATTTTGTCGTTCAGAAATACCATTCATGTTAGGAGTTCCCGACATAATGTATTGAGGAACAACACCACACTCCTCTAAGTGCTTACGAAAGGTCCTTGACGTTGTTCGCCGGATCCGTCATATCGGCCATAGTATTCTCCACCACGGTCGGATCTGACAGCTTTAATCCTTTTGCTCAGTTGATTTTCAACTTCTGCTTTAAAGGATTTGAACACGTCTAGTGCTTGTGACTTCTCGTGAATTAGATACATATTACAATATCTAGAATAATCATCTATGAATTATATAAAATATTGTTGACCATTCCAAGATGTCATAGGATAAAGTCTACAGATATCCGTGTGTATCAATTCTAAGACATCTGTAGTTCTAGATACATCTAACCGTCTTTGTTTGGTGTTCTTATCCTTGATACATTCAACACAAATTTTAAGTTGTGTTAAATCCAGAATATCAAAGATTTCGTCTGACGCGAGTCTTTCTATCCTTTGTATGGATATGTGACCTAACCTTTCGTGCCATAACTTAGCAGAATTTTCCTTAGTTAATTGTCATTTTGTACCATGTAAGTTGACTTGGAAGTTTTCGTTAGACAAAACGATTGTATTTAACATATAAAGATTATCGTATTTTGATAAAGTACCAGAACCTAATAAAATAGAATCTTTATAAAGATAAAAATATCCATTCCCGAATGAAAGAATAACCGAATTTGTCCAAGATAGAAATAGAAATCAAGTTTCATCTAAAAGACGGAACAACAAAAGTCTCCTCAAGATCCAAATAACAACCGATACATAATAATAATCTAAATACGTCAATGGCTTTAACTTCCACAACTATACTGTTGTCCACGTAAATGTGCTTCTCAAAGTTACTTGGCTTCCGGTTCTTTATGCATCCATGCATAGACACACTAATGTGAGTAGTAGCCCTTGAATCTACCCACCAAGTGTGTTGTGGTACAGAAGTTAAATTAACTTCAGAACAAACCAAAACAAGAAGTTTACCTTTCTTGGCAAGCCATGCTTGTAGGATGTGCAATCCTTCTTCATGTGCCCGTCTTTCTTACAGAAGAAGCATGTGAAGCTTTTCACTGGCTTTTTGAACAGCTTTCTGCGAACTGGATTAGCAGCTTCCTTTTACTTTGGACGCTTCTTGCGCATATCCGTATCTTTGATGAGGATACAAGATGAGCGACATTCGCTTTCTCATATCTCAATCTCTCTTCTTCTTGAACACAATGAGATATCAACTCATTAAGTGTCTATTTCTCCTTTTGGCAATTGTACAAGATCCGAAAGGATCCGTATGTGTCGGAAGAGAGATCAAGATCAAGTGCACTAATAGATCATCAGAGATATCCACCTTAAGTGCCTTGAGCTTGGAAACGAGATCACTCATCTCGAGAATGTATTCTCGAATATTCCTCGTGGCCTTGTACCTTAATTTTGGACACAAGTTGTGTCAGAAACGAGCTAGTCTCCTGCTTTTCACTTCTTTCGAAGCGCTAAGATAAGACAGTGATGAATTTTTGGGTATTTTTTTCCTTATAGATCGAACCCCTGAATATCTCTGAAACAGGCATTTCATGATCATCAAACTCATATGATTTGATTTCTCCCACTTCTCATGATAAGTACGTTGTTCAGTCATACTTTCGCAGTAAGATCACCAGGAGCCTTTCTCGTAATGCAAGGTCAGTGTCCATGCATCCGAGAACGATCATGACGCTATCCTTCCATGCCTTAAAGTTTTCCCCGTTTAGCATGGAGATGGAGTTTATCGACGATGTGATGTTGTTTGATGAAAAAGAAAGTAAACAACATCAATTCACAATAAACTTTAAAGAAGATAGAAGAGAATGATAACAATAGTGCGATATACCAAACAACATTGGACTCCATCTTTGGACATTAGTACCAACTTGTCTGCGATGATCAAACATTGAAAATCGAATTCAACTATTAAAACCTTTCTTTGGGCCGATTTTGATAGCGAACATCTGTATGATAATCGTATATATCATCGCATATATATTCGAGGTTCTGCCAAATATTTTTCGTCCTTTGTGTATAGATCCATATTCGCATGAAGTTCTCAACATACTGAATATACTTTAGATGTTTTTTCCGGTAGAGTTACCCTTTTGGCGAGAGAGCTCACTTGGTGAGATATCACTGCAGAACAACCTACCGAGAAACATAATATTCGTTATCATTGAATCTCGTTTCACCATAAAAATCGCTCATAGATTTTATTTGTGAACTTCATCAAATTTCTACGAAGTTTGATGTTATAATTTTTTCGGACTTAATTACAATAACATGCTGTTAATGCGAGCATATGCCAAGTAACGTCCGCGCTTCAGTGGCTGCGTGCATCCCTCAGCACACTCCTAATCCGGATTTGAACCTGAATACTTGCACTTGCAGCATTATTGCTGATTTTCAGAACTAGGCCTTACTGCACATTGGGCCCTTGCCTGGGCCTGTGAGCGTGAGCCCAATTAGGGCCTGCCGAATTCCGACCCTAGTTTTCGCCCTTTGTTGTACTTTGACGCTTCGTTATCTATGCTGGGCCACACATTTTTCGAGATTTCAAATGAGCTTTGGTCCAAGCCCAGAAACATAATTCAAGATTCATTAAAGGTGACAAGACGATTCGATCAGAAGCCATTTCGTCTTGTTCCTTCTCTCTTTTCGATCTTTAGAGAGATTTTTGTTGGTTGTAATGCTCTAGGATGATCCGTGATATGATATTTTGACTTTGTATTGATTCATTGATTTATGAATGCATTACATTTCTGTTATATGATTGGCATGTTTGTTATATTTCGGTATCCTTGAATCATTATAGAATGATTCTAAACACCCTTGTCAGTTATCATTGTGGAAACAATGATGAATTAAGACTAGCATGAGGTGTGATCGATGCATTGGATGCATATCACAATCATGGGTACTCGTTGTGAACGAGTGACTGGTTGACCCGCATGAGATTGGCACATGGACAAAGTCATGACTTAAATCTCATACAGCGGTTCGTTCTTGGATCCTCAGACATAAGATGTCTAGAGTATCTGATATGAGAAGTGGCGTGTCTTGACTTCGTCAAACGTCGTCTTTAATCGGATGATTATAACGGCGTTGATCAGATACGTTCACGAATAATATGGAGATAGTAGACATGCAATATGGGACTTGTCACCTCCTTAACAGGAGAGATATCGTTGGGCCCTCTCGTGGAGATCGGACTATGAAAACGCGTGGCCACGCTATAGATGAAGTTGTATCTATTTTATTAGTCGATTTGCCAAGACGAGAAAGCGGTTGAACTTGAAGGGTGGCTCAAA
>NW_010965169.1:193357-196665 GCF_000463585.1 Tarenaya hassleriana
GATAGACTTGGATTTGGTCGAACAACCGGTTTTCGGACCAAATCAGAGTGTCGGGACGAGTTTCAGCCTTCTGACTCGGACCGAGTTAGTACTTGACTCGGACCGAGTCAGTTCCATACGAGTCTTTGGGCTTGGCTGATGTTTTGACTCGGTCGAGTCAAAGTTTTGACTCGGACCTAGTCAATACTAAATGGGCCGGGTCAAGAGTTGACAATGGGCTTGGGTTGATTTGTTCTGACTCGACCGAGTCCGAGTTCTGACTCGGACCGAGTTAATACTCGGAGAAAGTCACTTTTCCACAAGGATTAGGGTTCCTATCTTATAAAAAGGGTATTGGACGCCGTCCTCAACCTAAGACCGACGAAAAGATCCCTAAGACAGAGCAAAAACACAGAAGAAATCGTTTTTTTCATAGTTCTAGCTCCCGGGATTAGATCCCACTTCATATACTTCACAGATCCTAGCAGATCGGTTCCAAAAGCGTTTGGAATCCTTTCCGTCGGTGAGGATACGTGTAGAGGGACTGTAACTTCAGTCCTAGGTGATTAAACAGGCCCCGGATCGACTCCTACTTCTGTTTCTTAAGGAAAGAGGTAGGTATTCGATTCCCACGGTGAATACACGATCTATTCGGGTTTTGCAGGTTTGGTTGCGTGTGACGTTTGACTAGATTTAGATCTTTCTTCCGCTGCATGAAACCTAGTAAACCAAACCCTCGATCGATATGATCGCATGCTAGGAACCAGTAGCGAAACCCAACAGTGGTATCAGAGCCTGATTATCTGTATATCGCCTTGCTTGTTCTTGCCTACATGATTTTAATGGTTAGAATTGCATGATAGGCTTGATCTATGCATGTTTAATAATATTATGAATGTTATTTGATGCATGGATGAGTTTCTGGAAGGAGACGACTTAATGGCACATCGAAATAGGGTGAAACCCTAATTTTCGTAGCCTGAAAGTGTCTCTCAGAGTTTTGACTCGGGCAGACAGAGTTTTGACTCGACCGAGTCAAAACGATAGAATCAGAACGACAAATCATAGTTTTGACTCGGGCAGAGTCAAGTGTTGACTCGACAGAGTCAGAACGAATCAAAATCGAACAGACTTGACCTCAGAGGCTTTTTTATTTGACCGAGTTAAGTGTTGACTCGGACCGAGTCAGTACAGAAGGTTGTCTAGTTCGTCACGTTTTGGTTCGGACTGATTTGCGGAGATTTTGGCATCTACTTGACTCGGACCGAGTCAGTTCGTCAGACTTTGTTAGATGCAATTGTTGCATCATTTTAAGTGTCTGAGCCGAGATTCTGGTTCTACCGATCTGATCGGAACAACTTGATTGAACTGACTTGAATCCAGTCAAGATTTCATTGTGTTCAAGTCACATATACCTCATGAAATCTCAAGCTATTACCGCCCATTAGTAGAGCAACTGTCAAGGCCTCGATCGTCATGGTTACGGGTCATGCCCTAGCTGAGCGTGCCTGATTATCTTGGTGATGCAGTATGGAGAAATCGTGATTCTCATAGCTCGAATATGGTTGAGCTTGAATTGGGTTATCAAGTCGGACTTGGACCTGATGGTAAGGATGGGATGAAGAACATGCAGTGATAGCGTATCACTATCCCATACACATCTAGGAATCACATAGGAGGTGATTGACAATGTGTTGTCTACCTAAATAGCATGTCTTTGAGCGTCATGCCCTAGCTGACTCAAAAGCATGTGAAATATGGATCCTAGCTAACTTGGAAACTCATTGAGGGTGTTTTTCTTAGTGGGAGCCTGTCATATTGCATCTATTGTCTGTGTTAGTAGGAGTACTAAGCGATGTGTTTATTTTCTGTTTGTTTGTCCTTTTCTGTAGAACTTAGTGGGAGCTTGTCATATTGCATCTATTATCTGTGTTAGTATGCGTACTAAGCGACTTGCATGTTTTTTTGTCTGTTTGTTTGTCTTTTTCTGTAGAATATGACTGTTGCAGGTAATCTGGCTAATCTCTCCATGCGATCCATTCTGGATCGGGAGAGACTCACTGGTGGAAACTTTCTCGACTGGTACCGCAACCTGAGAATTGTTCTCAGGCATGAGCGGAAGCTCTACGTGTTGGAAGAAGCCGTTCCTGAGGATGAACCAGCGGCCAATGCGCCTAGGGCTGTCAGAGATGCTTACCATAAGCACATCAATGACAACCTGGACGTGACCTGCCTGATGCTCGGATCAATGTCGGCTGAGTTGCAGAAACAACTCGAAGGAACTGATGCCTTCGAGATGATCGAGCATCTCAGGACTATGTTCGAGGAACAGGCGAGGGTCGAACGATTTAACGTCCTTAAGAACCTGGTCAACTGTAAGATGACCAATGGTTCACCCGTGAGTACTCATATCCTCAAGATGAAGGGTTATCTAGAGGATCTTGACAGACTAGGGTTGGATGTTAGTCGTGAATTGGCTGTAGACCTAGTTTTTCAATCCCTGCTGGATAGTTTTGACTAGTTTGTCATGAACTATAACATGCATGGGATGGAGAAGGACTTGACCGAGCTACATGGGATGTTGCGATCGGCCGAGCAGAACATCAAAGTCGAGAAAAGTGTCCTAGTGGTTGGAAAGAGTTCCAACAAAAGGAAGCGTTCCAAGGGCAAGAAAGGCAAGGGCAAGACGTTAATTGTTGCCGCCGAGCCTAAGTCTAAGGCTGAGAAGGGAGAGTGTCATTTCTGCCATGCCATTGGGCATTGGCGCAGAAACTGCAAACTCTACCTGGAAGATCAAAAGAAGAAGAAGCTTGCAGAAGCTTCATCTTCAGGTATCTTCGTTATAGAAGCTAACTTGTTTACTTCTACATCTTGGGTATAAGATACCGGATGTGCCTCACACATTTGTGGAAATGTGAAGGGCCTGAGAAGAAGTAGGCAGCTGGCAAAGGGAGAAGTGGATCTCCGCGTCGGGAATGCAGCAAAAGTTGCTGCGTTGACTGTCGGAATTTATGATCTTACTTTACCTTCTGGACTTGTGTTAGAACTACATGATTGTTATTTTGTACATGCCATTAGCAGGAATATTATTTCAATTTCATGTTTGGATTCTGATGGTTTTCGTTTTGTCATTGAGAACAAAACTCTATCTATTTATAGAGGAACTTTATTTTATGGTAATGGTTACCTGTTTAATGGCCTTTATATTTTGGATGATAAACCGTCTAGACACAATTCAATCTATAACGTTAGTACCAAGCGGTTTAAGGCGAACGACTTAAACCCGACCTATCTCTAGCATTGTCGACTTGATCACATCAATGAGAAAC
>NW_010965169.1:197060-198635 GCF_000463585.1 Tarenaya hassleriana
CCACAGTGGAATGGCGTGTCCGAGAGGAGGAACCGAACCTTATTAGATATGGTACGATCTATGATGAGTCAGGTCGATCTTCCTAAATCCTTCTGGGGATATGCTTTGGAAACGGCAGCGCTTATACTGAATAACTGTCCAACAAAGTCGGTTCAAAAGATACCATATGTGATATGGACTGGGAAGCGTCCCAGGTTAGCATTTATGAAGATTTGGAGATGCGACGTTTACGTGAAACGTCTGGCTTCTAATAAGCTATCCGCCAAGTCTGATAAATGCGTATTTGTGGGTTACCCTAAGGAAACAAAAGGGTACTGATTCTACAACCCATTTGAGAACAAAGTGTTTGTTGCTCGGAATGGATCTTTCTTGGAGAGAGAGTTCGTCTCCAAGAGAGTTATTGGGAGTAGAATAGATCTCGAAGAAGTTTGAGAACCATAAATAGTCGAAGAACCGAGTGAACAGGTCGAATCGGTTCAACCTGTGTCACAAGTTGTTGAGACAGCACCTCCTAGTGAATCTCGGAGATCTGGTAGAATTCGCCAAGAGCCTACAAGATACGGTTTTCTTGTGACTAGAAACGACGAACTCATGTTGTTAGAACATGACGAGCCTACGTCGTATTCAGAGGCTGTGGCGAGGTCCGGATCCGAGAAATGGCACCAGGCCATGGAGTCTGAGATGCAGTCCATGTACGACAACAAAGTATGGACTTTGGTCGACTCATTCTGATGAGGACATTGGAGCTAGCAACTTGGACGAGGACGGGAGCTTAACGGAAGGAGCAATAGAAGATGTTCAAGACTTGACCCGTCAGGCGTCAAGACTCTTGCCGGATGATCATAACATCACAAGATCATTCGAAGCCGCGGGAACGGGATTTGACGTGCACAACGCGAAGGCTCCCCGAGCAAGCCATAGAGCCGAGCCTCCTCTCACTCGTGTTAGAGCTCGAGCCCTCCGCATCACGTTAACAAAGGCTGTCACTCAAGTCCTTCACGGAGTCCGGGATCACGATGCGAACACCTCCTTTTTCGGCCAAGACTAACCCAGAACGTCTCCTCCATCATGGCCGAAAGCTATTGGACTCAAAGATGACGTCAAGCCAGCCCATGGGTTGAAATGGACAGCTCATGGGCTGGCTTGACGTCATCTTTGAGTCCAATAGCTTTCGGCCATGATGGAGGAGACGTTCTGGGTTAGTCTTGGCCGAAAAAGGAGGTGTTCGCATCGTGATCCCGGACTCCGTGAAGGACTTGAGTGACAGCCTTTGTTAACGTGATGCGGAGGGCTCGAGCTCTAACACGAGTGAGAGGAGGCTCGGCTCTATGGCTTGCTCGGGGAGCCTTCGCGTTGTGCACGTCAAATCCCGTTCCCGCGGCTTCGAATGATCTTGTGATGTTATGATCATCCGGCAAGAGTCTTGACGCCTGACGGGTCAAGTCTTGAACATCTTCTATTGCTCCTTCCGTTAAGCTCCCGTCCTCGTCCAAGTTGCTAGCTCCAATGTCCTCATCATTCCCTCCTCCCTGCGAAGATTTCGCCCTCGAAATTCTATGTTCTGCAACAAAAGGA
>NW_010965169.1:211092-215954 GCF_000463585.1 Tarenaya hassleriana
GAGCCGGACACACCGAGCTCGGGATTTTCGGACAAACCGAAAGAGATTGTCGGACAAACCAACAAAGATAGGGAGAGAGTCTTGGCTCAATCTCAATTCGAAAATACTTTAATCAAAAGGATAAAATCTGATTACAAAATAGTTCTAGGTGGTTTATATAGGAAAACAACAATAAATGCAAGTCTTCATGCAAGAGAAGGAGCCTAATTGTCATTTAATAAGGTGGTTAGGAAGAAAAGAGCTGTTGGAATTTAATGGACTAATGGGCTGGGCCTTGATTTGTTCTTGGGTTGAAATGGACAGCTCATGGGCTGGCTTGACGTCATCTTTGAGTCCAATAGCTTTCGGCCATGATGGAGGAGACGTTCCGGGTTAGTCTTGGCCGAAAAAGGAGGTGTTCGCGTCGTGATCCCGGACTCCGTGAAGGACTTGAGTGACGACCTTTGTTAACGTGATGCGGAGGGCTCGAGCTCTAACACGAGTGAGAGGAGGCTCGGCTCTATGGCTTGCTCGGGGAGCCTTCGCGTTGTGCACGTCAAATCCCGTTCCCGCGGCTTCGAATGATCTTGTGATGTTATGATCATCCGGCAAGAGTCTTGACGCCTGGTTCTACAACCCATCTGAGAACAAAGTGTTTGTTGCTCGGAATGGATCTTTCTTGGAGAGAGAGTTCGTCTCCAAGAGAGTTAGTGGGAGTAGAATAGATCTCGAAGAAGTTCGAGAACCACAAATAGTCGAGGAACCGAGTGAACAGGGCGAATCAGTTCAACCTGTGTCACAAGTTGTTGAGACAGCACCTCCTAGTGAACCTCGGAGATCTGGTAGAATTCGCCAAGAGCCTACAAGATATGGTTTTCTTGTGACTGGAAACGATGAACTCATGTTGTTAGAACATGACGAGCCTACGTCGTATTCAGAGGCTGTGGCGAGTTCCGATTCCGAGAAATGGCACCAGGCCATGGGGTCTGAGATGCAGTCCATGTACGACAACAAAGTATGGACTTTGGTCGACTTATTCGATGGTATTAAGACCATTGGATGTAAGTGGGTTTTCAAGAAGAAAACCGACATGGATGGCATCGTGCATACCTATAAGGCACGACTCGTTGCGAAAGGGTTTCGGCAGATTCATGGTATAGACTATGATGAAACCTTTTCACCAGTTGTGATGCTTAAATCCATTCGGATTCTGCTGGCCATAGCTGCGTATTATGACTACGAGATATGGCAGATGGACGTCAAGACCGCATTCCTTAACGGGAATTTGCTCGAGGATGTGTACATGACACAACCCGAGGGTTTTGTCGATCCTAAGAGTCCGAGGAAGGTGTGTAAGCTTCAGAGATCCATTTATGGACTGAAGCAGGCTTCGAGGAGCTGGAATCTTCGATTTGACGAGGCAGTCAAAATGTTTGGCTTCTTGCAAAACGAAGATGAGCCATGCGTTTGCAAGAAGGTCAGTGGGAGCGCAGTGGTCTTCCTTGTGCTTTATGTAGATGATATATTGCTCATCGGAAATGACATTCCTACCTTGCAAGGAGTAAAATCCTGGCTAGGATCGGTTTTTTCGATGAAGGACTTAGGAGAAGCCGCCTACATTCTAGGCATCAAGATCTATAGAGATAGATCGAGAAGGCTTCTTGGTCTAAGTCAGAGTACATACATTGACAAGGTCTTGAATCGGTTCAAGATGCAAGACTCCAAGAGGGGTGCCTTGCCAATGGGACATGACGTTGCTCTTAGCAAGACTCAGTGTCCAAAGACACAGGATGAGCAAGAGCGCATGAGTAGGATTCCTTATGCCTCGGCAATTGGATCCATCATGTACGCCATGTTGTGTACTCGTCCGGATGTATCATATACATTAAGCATGACTAGTAGATATCAGTCTACACCAGGTGAGGCTCACTGGATTGCGGTCAAGAACATCCTTAAGTACTTGAGAAGGACTAAGGATTTGTTCTTGGTGTATGGCGGATTGGAAGATGAGCTCGCTATAAGTGGTTATACCGATGCTAGTTTCCAAACCGATAGAGATGACTTCAGATCGCAGTCAGGTTATGTTTTCTGTCTGAACGGTGGGGCTATCAGTTGGAAGAGTTCCAAACAGCCAACCGTTGCAGATTCGACTACAGAAGCCGAGTACATAGCTGCATCGGATGCAGCTAAGGAAGCTATTTGGATCAGGAAATTCGTGGGAGACCTGGGCGTTATTCCTAGCAATGCAGATCCCATTGAGCTGTACTGTGACAACAATGGTGCGATTGCGCAAGCTAAGGAACCCCGGTCACACCAGAGATCCAAACACATACTCAAGCGATATCACTTGATCAGACAAATCATCGACAGAGGAGACGTGAAGATAAACAGAGTGTCGACAAATGATAATATTGCCAACCCATTGACGAAGCCTCTCCCTTCGTCAAAGCATGATGGTCATGTTAAGGGTATGGGGATTAGATGCTTGTAGGATAGATCATAGAGTATAGTGAGAGATTGTTGGTTGTAATGCTCTAGGATGATCCATGATATGACATTTTACTTTGTATTGATTCATTGATTTATGAATGCATTATTTATCCGTTATACGATTGGCATGTTTGTTGTATTTCGGCATCCTTGAATCATTAGAGAATGATTCTAAACTCCCTAGTCAGTCATCATTGTGGGAACAATGTTGAATCAAGACTAGCATGAGGTGTGATCAACGCATTGGATGTAGATCACAATCTTGGGTACTCGTTGTGAACGAGTGACTAGATGACCCGCATGAGATTGTCACATGGATAGAGTCATGACTTGAATCTCATACAGCGGTTCGTTTATAGATCCTCATACCTGAGATGTCTAGAGTATTTGATATGAGGAGTGGCGTGTCTTGACTGCGTCAAACGTCGTCTTTAACCGGATGATTATAATGGCGTTGATCAGATACGTTCACGAATCATATGGAGATAGTAGACATGCAATATGGGACTTGTCACCTCCTTAACAGGAGAGATATCGTTGGGCCCTCTCGTGGAAATCGGACTATGAAAACGCGTTGCCACGCTATAGATGAAGTTGCATCTATTTTACTAGTCGATTTACCTAGACGAGAAAGCGGTTGAACTTGAAGGGTGGCTCAATGTTGGGTTTTAAGGCTACGGATTCCTAGCATGCGATCATATCGATCTAGGGTTTGGTTTACTAGGTTTCATGCAGCGGAAAGATAATCTAAACCTAGTCAAACGTCACACGCAACCAAACCTGCAAAACCCGAACAGATCGTGTATATCACCGTGGGAATCGAATACTTACCTCTTTCTTGAAGAAACGGAAGTAGGAGTCGATCCGGGGCCTGTTTAATCACCTAGGACTGAAGTTACAGTCCCTCTACACGTATCCACACCGACGGGAAGGATTCCAAACGCTTTTGGAACCGATCTGCTAGGATCTGTGAAGTATATGAAGTGGGATCTAATCCCGAGAGCTAGAACTATGAAAGAAACGATTTCTTCTGAGTTTTTGCTCTGTTTTAGGGTTCTTTTCGTCTGTCTTGGGTTGAGGACGGCGTCCAATCCCCTTCTTATAAGATAGGAACCCTAATCCTTGTGAAAAGAGACTTTTTCCGAGTATTGACTCGGTCCGAGTCAGAACTCTGACTCGGTCGAGTCAGAACGAATCAGCCCAAGCCCATTGTCAACTCTTGACTCGGCCCATTTAGTATTGACTCGGTCCGAGTCAAAACTTTGACTCGACCGAGTCAAAACATCAGCCAAGCCCAAAACACTTTCTGGGCTTCGGAACTGACTCGGTCCGAGTCAGAAGGCTGAAAACGTCCCGACACTCTGATTTGATCCGAAAACCGTTTTTCGACCAAATCCAAGTCTTCCTTTCCGAAACTTCACATATAAGTCCATCCCTAATGGTGTGTGACCCTGTAGGCCCATTCGCAGTGGCAGCAGCCTCGAGAACCATTCCCGATCTACAAGTCATGGTTAGCCTCTAGCAAGACGCCATGACCACCCACGTTGAATTGAGTTAGAGGTGATCTAACCAAGGCAATAACAGCTCGAGTTCTGATCCTTTATCTCACGATATCATATGTTGAACAAGGGCATGGTTTGAGCCACCCTTCAAGTTCAACCGCTTTCTCGTCTTGGCAAATCAACTAATAAAATAGATGCAACTTCATCTATAGCGTGGCCACGCGTTTTTTCATAGTCCGATTTCCACGAGAGGGCCCAGCGATATCTCTCCTATTGAGGAGGTGATAAGTCCCATATTGCATGTCTATTATCTCCATATGATTCGTGAACGTATCTGATCAACGCCGTTATAATCATCCGGTTAAAGACGACGTTTGACGCAGTCAAGACACGCCACTCCTCACATCAGATACTCTAGACATCTCAGGTATAAGGATCCGAGAACGAACCGCTGTATGAGATTCAAGTCATGACTCTGTCCATGTGACAATCTCATGCGGGTCAACCAGTCACTCATTCACAACGAGTACCCATGATTGTGAAATGCATCCAATGCATCAATCACACCTCATGCTAGTCTTAATTCATCATGTAATGCATTCATAAAGCAACGAGTCATCACATAGTCAAAATGTCATATCACGGAGTATCCTAGAGCATTAAAACCAACACTCAAACCATGCCTTTGTTCAACTTATGATATCGTGAGACAAAGGATCAGAATTCGAGCTGTTAATGCCTTGGTTAGATCATCTCTAACTCAATTCTAAGTGGGTGGTCATGGCGTCTTGCTAGAGGCTAACCATGACTTGTGGTTCGGGAAAGGTTCCTAAAGTCACTACCACTTAGAATGGGCCTACAGGGTCACACACCAATAGAGATGGACTTATA
>NW_010965169.1:216088-217031 GCF_000463585.1 Tarenaya hassleriana
GGTCATCTGTCCAGGTCTGGTCCAGCTGACCAAGAGTTGGTCAGCCCCGGACCAGATTCTGTGACAGGCGGACCGAGAAAAGACGAGTCGGACTGAGCTGACCAAGAAGGGTCTTGGTCCGGAGCTGACCACACGTGGTCCGCCGGACCAAGCCTTCAGGTCAGCCGGTCCGTGAGCCTCGGACTAAGCCTGGTCCGCCGGACCAAGCTCCTGGTCCGGCGGACCGGGATCTGGGAAACTTTCCAAAATTCGATTTTAGGGTTTTCTAATCTTATTTAAGTTTGGGATTTCGTCCAAACAAAAAAAGGCCGACCTAAAAACTCAGAGAAACATCCTAGAACCCTAGAGAACTTGTTCTCTTCGATTTCTATTGTCCCGGGATTGGATCTCATCTCTTGAGTTACCCTTTTCTTCACTAATCCTAGCAGATTCGTTCCAAATCGTTTGGAATCCTTCCCGTCGGTGTGGATACGTGTAGAGGGACTGTAACTTCAGTCCTAGGTGATTTAGAACAGGCCCCGGATCGAAATAAACTTCAAGTCTCATCGAGAACGAGGTAAGTAACGATTCCCAAGGTCTTATGGATTCATTTGACTTTGAGTCTCTTGAATCTTGCGAGTCTTGTTTGATGGGCAAGATGACGAAGCATCCTTTCAAGAGGAAAGGATAGAGAGCGACAGAGTTATTGGACCTGATACATAGTGATGTATGCGGACCAATCAGTTGTCCAGCTAGAGGAGGTTATATGTATTTCGTTACGTTCACTAATGATTTCAGTCGATACGGTTATGTCTATTATGAATCATGTTCTCCGAAATCTCATTGGAAAATTCGTTGTTGTTTACTTTGACGATATCTTAGTTTACAGCAAGAGTTTAGTAGAACATGTTGAACATCTACGTTGTGTTCTTGACATACTGCGAGGCGAGAAATTATACGCTAA
>NW_010965169.1:218681-218942 GCF_000463585.1 Tarenaya hassleriana
GGCTCAGCGTCTACTTGCTGCTCTCGAACTTCCTCAAGTTCGATCCTACTCCCACTGACTCTTTTGGAGACGAACTCTCGCTCCATAAAAGTCGCATTCCTGGCAATGAACACTTTGTTCTCTGCCGGAATGTAGAAGGATGTTAGCTGAAGAGTTCCAAGCAGGCGACCGCTGCAGATTCTACTACAGAAGCTGAGTATATTGCAGCGTCAGACGCAGCAAAGGAAGCTGTTTGGATCAGGAAGTTTGTTGGCGACTTGG
>NW_010965169.1:220188-222310 GCF_000463585.1 Tarenaya hassleriana
CCACGTGCATTTCTGGACCGTCCGTTCCGGGCTTCAGTTTTTCCGAAATTAAACCGAAATTAAACCGAATTAGGGTTAAATCACCTTATAAGAAGGAGATTAAAAACCCTAACTCGCAAGAGACGAAATAGAGCCGACTTTTGGCAGAAAAGAGAGAGTTTTTGGAGATCCAAAAACGAGTTCTAAGTCTCGAAATTTCTCGGTGCACATATCGAATAGAGATTAGAGTCCTAGCAGACAAGTTCCAACCGTTGGAATCCATCCCGTGGTGTGGATACGTTTAGAGGGCGAGGTATTCTTCCTGCCTTTCGTGATCAAACGTGTTCTTCGATTGATACAGGCCCCGGATCGATTGAGGTAAGCGTTCTAATGTTTCTACGATTCATTAGAAGCATGGTTCTAGGATTTATTAAATTTTTGTTTTATATCCGCTGCGCAAACCCTAGAATCGATCTCTTAGGAATAGGATTCGCTCTAGAGATCCCAGGAAACCCAACATTGACAAGGTCTTGAATCGGTTCAAGATGCAAGACTCCAAGAGGGGTGCCTTGCCAATGGGACATGACGTTGCTCTTAGCAAGACTCAGTGTCCAAAGACATAGGGTGAGCAAGAGCGCATGAGTAGGATTTCATATGCCTCAGCGATTGGATCCATCATGTACGCCATGTTGTGTACTCGTACGGATGTAACATATGCATTGAGCGTGACTAGTAGATATCAATCTACACCAGGTGAGGCTCACTGGATTGCGGTCAAGAACATCCTTAAGTACTTGAGAAGGACTAAGGATTTGTTCTTGGTGTATGGCGGATTGGAAGACGAGCTCGCTATAAGGGGTTATACCGATGCTAGTTTCCAAACCGACAAAGATGACTTCAGATCGCAGTCAGGTTACGTTTTCTGCCTGAACGGTGCGGCTATCAGTTGGAAGAGTTCCAAACAGTCAACCGTGGCAGATTCGACTACAGAAGTCGAGTACATAGCAGCATCGGATGCAGCTAAGGAAGCTGTTTGGATCAGGAAATTCGTAGGAGACCTGGGTGTTATTCCTAGCATTGCAGATCCCATTGAGTTGTACTGTGACAACAATGGTGCGATTGCACAAGCTAAGGAACCCCGGTCACACCAGAGATCCAAACACATACTCAAGCGATATCACTTGATCAGAGAAATCATCGACAGAGGAGATGTGAAGATAAACAGAGTGTCGACAAATGATAATATTGTCAACCCATTGACGAAGCCTCTCCCTTCGTCAAAGCATGATGGTCATGTTAAGGGTATGGGGATTAGATGCTTGTAGGATAGATCATAGAGCATAGTGGGAGATTGTTGGTTGTAATGCTCTAGGATGATCCGTGATATGATATTTGACTTTGTATTGATTTATTGATTTATGAATGCATTACTTTTCCCGTCATACGATTGGCATGTTTGTTGTATTTCAGCATCCTTGAATCATTAGAGAATGATTCTAAACTCCCTAGTCGGGTATCGTTGTGGGAACAATGATGAATTAAGACTAGCATGAGGTGTGGTCGAAGCATTGGATGCTTATCACAATCATGGGTACTCGTTGTGAACGAGTGACTGGATGACCCGCACACTACAAAAAAAATGGTCATTTCCAACGGGTAAATCCGTTGGAAATGGCCAAATTTCCGTTATCCATTGGAATTTCTGTTGGGGTTCCCTTCGGGTTCCTAGCATGCGATCTCATCGATCTAGGGTTTGGTTTCTAGGTTTCATGCAGCGGAAGGAAAGATCTAAACCTAGCCAAACGTCACACAAAAACCAATTGTGCAATAACCCGAACAATCGTGTATATCGTCGTGGGATTCGAATACTTACCTCGTTCTTTCAAGATCTGGAAGTATCAATCGATCCAGGGCCTGTTTTAATCACCGAGAGTTGAAAGCACAACTCCTCTACACGTATCCACACCGGCGGGATGAATTCCAACGCTTTGGAACGTATCTGCTAGGATTTGTGAAGAGAAAACCGATGTCCTTGACTTGGAATCGATATTCCAATCACTAGAACTCAAAATCAAGCTTCTCTAAGCTCTCATGAGTATCTAGGACGTCTGAGGTTCTTACTCTAGGGTTTGTGGCGGCTCTC
>NW_010965170.1:0-929 GCF_000463585.1 Tarenaya hassleriana
GTTTGGATGCACTCTAAAATTGTTTCGATGTACTCTAAACATGTTTGGATGCACTCTAAAAATGTTTGAACGCACTCTAAACGTGTTTGGATGCACTTTAAGTATGTTTGGATGCACTCTAAATATGTTTCGACGCACTCTAAATATGTTTCGACGCACTCTAAAAATGTTCTAATGCTCTCTAAACATGTTTAGACGAACTCTAAACATGTTTCAACGTTCTAAAAATGTTTTAATGCACTCTAAACATGTTTGGACGCACTCAAAACATGTTTCGACGCACTTTAAATATGCTTCGGCGCACTCTAAAAATGTTTTGATGCACTCTAAAACTGTTTGGATGCACTCTAAAACTGTTTGTATGCACTCTAAACATGTTTGGATGCGCTCTAAAAATGTTTTACGCACTCTAAAAATATTTTAATAGTCTCTAAACATGTTTAGACGAACTCTAAACATGTTTCAACGTATTTTAAAAATGTTTTAATGCACTTTAAACATGTTTGGACGCACTCAAAACATGTTTCGACGCACTTTAAATATGCTTCTACGCACTCTAAAAATGTTTCGATTCACTCTAACCATGTTTTGATGCCTTCTAAAACTGTTTGTATGCAGTCTAAGTATGTTTGGATGCACTCTAAAAATGTTTCGACGCACTCTAAAAATATTTTAATGGTCTCTAAACGTGTTTAGACGAACTCTAAACATGTTTCAACGTATTTTAAAAATGTTTTAATGCACTCTAACCATGTTTGGACGCACTCAAAACATGTTTCGACGCACTTTAAATATGCTTCGACGCACTCTAAAAATGTTTCGATATACTCTAAACATGTTTGGATGCACTCTAAAAGTGTTTAAACGCACTCTAAACGTGTTTGGATGCACTCTAAGTATGTTTGGATGCACTCTAAACATGTTTCGAC
>NW_010965171.1:0-756 GCF_000463585.1 Tarenaya hassleriana
TAAACATGTTTAGAGTGCATCCCTAAACATGTTTAGAGTGTAGTAAAACATTTTTAGAGTGCGTCGAAACATGTTTAGAGTGCAATAAAAGATGTTTAGAGTTCGTCGAAACATGTTTAGAGCACATCGAAACATATTTAGAGTGCATCCAAACTTTTTTAAAGTGCGTCAAAACATAGTAAAAAGTGCATTAAAACATTTTTAGAGTGCGTCGAACCATGTTTAGAGTTCATCTAAACATGTTTAGAGTGCATCCAAACATGTCTAGAGTGCATTAAAACACTTTTAGAGTGCGTCGAAACATGTTTAGAGTTCGTCTAAACATGTTTTGAGTGCACCAAATCACGTTTAGAGTGCGTCCAAACACATTTAGACTGCATCCAAACATGTTTAAAGTGCGTCAAAACATACTTAGAGTGCATCCAAACATATTTAGAGAGCATCGAAATTTTTTAAGAGTGTGTCGAAACATATGTGTTTGGATGCACTCTAAGTATGTTTGGATGCACTCTAAACATGTTTCGACACACTCTTAAAAAATTTCGATGCTCTCTAAATATGTTTGGATGCACTCTAAGTATGTTTTGACGCACTTTAAACATGTTTGGATGCAGTCTAAATGTGTTTGGACGCACTCTAAACGTGATTTGGTGCACTCAAAACATGTTTAGACGAACTCTAAACATGTTTCGACGCACTCTTAAAGTGTTTTAATGCACTCTAAACATGTTTGGATGCACTCTAAACATGTTTAGA
>NW_010965172.1:0-1695 GCF_000463585.1 Tarenaya hassleriana
GATGCTGATGGTTTCAGTCCCCGCCTTTGCATTTCCATGAAGAGTTCAAAGGTTTCAATTACAGATTCATCGGTTATATCATCCAACTGAAGAAACCCTGAAAGCATTGCGTTATACATAACCACATTCTTGTCGGGCATGAGGTTGAAAATCTTGACCGAATCTTTCAACCTTCCATTTTTAGCATACATGTCAAGCAATGCAGTACCAACTACCACATCCGATTCCATCCCCAGTTTTGTTACGTACCCATGAATCGCCATCCCTTGAGCCATCGATTCGTAATCAAAATTTAAGCAACACGCCTTGAGCGAACTCCCTAGAGTATAAGTAGTCAACTTTAGACCATTTCTATGCATTTCAGCCAAAAGATTTAACGGTTCTTTGGTTGCACCAATCCGAACATAACCAGAAATCAAAGAGTTCCATGAAACTTGATCCAGCTCCTTCGAATTATCAAACAAGTACCTAGCTTCATCCAGCTTCCCACACTTACAGTACATATCGATCAACACATTGATCAGAAACACTTGTTCAGCCAATCCATTGACAGTAACCAGTCCATGAAGCACCTTTCCCAGTTCAAGATGACAGCTTTCTCCACAAACACTCAAAGCACCAGCATAGGTGAACTTATCAAGCTTCAATCCAGATTCTCTAGCTTCAACAAACAAATCCATGACACGATCGTGATAACCCATCTGGGTGTACCCAGAAATCAGAGAATTGAACGAGATTATATTTCTCTGAGGCATTCCGTCGAGCAGGTAGCGTGCGAAGCCCAGTTCCCCACACTTGCTGTACATGTTGAGCATATTGTTGAGCAAGAACAGGCACGGATTGAAAGATGTCTTGATCATACGGGCATGGGCGAGTTTTCCCAGAACCATGGAACCCGATTTGGCGGCTGTCTGAACGAGTTTCGTGTAAGTAACAGAATCTAAAGCCGTGCTCTTTGGTCCGCATGGCGAAGGAGAAGCCTCGCAACTTGTTCCAAATCGTTCGGAAAGATGAGTGGTGCAAGAAGCTGCACAGTTCTTGTTGGAAAGAATCTTTGTTCGGAAGATCAGAAGCATGTTCTTCCATCACTCGTTAGCTCTTCATGTTTTTCCCGTAAAAAAAACGACGTCATTTAGTATTTTATTAGACGGTATTTAGACATTATTATTTACTTGATAAAAAAATGATTTTGATGATCTATTTTTTTAGCTAATTTTATTTATCAATTTTGGAAAATTCTAAAGGTTAATTGAAATTAAACAATTATATTTTGCATAGAACTAACTAAAAATATGTTCTTTATTTAATTACAATAATACGGTTTTTTTATTAATAATATAATTCATACCGCAAGAGCTTGGGCAAAATATTAAGGTTATATTATATTACCACAGCAATTATAAAAATATTTGTTGTTTTAATATTTGAATCGGACGGTGGAGGATTTACAAATTAGTAAACGGGGCGGCGATCGCACCGTCCAAACTTTTTCAGGAAGGCCAGGGCGGCGAGTGGGCCCACAAAAAAGCCTTTTGGGCTGTGGAAATGCTGTGGGACCCATTGTCTTTTGGTCCAACCAATATATAATTACGTAAAGTTTAATCCATATTTCAACAATGGCATACTATACACGATTGAAATGAGGTTGGCCATTATGTTCGTTGAAATTACAAATACCTTTCTATATTTATTAAA
>NW_010965173.1:0-903 GCF_000463585.1 Tarenaya hassleriana
TCTATTTAATTATTTGTTTTTAAATAATTAAATATTCCGATCGGGTTTCGGGGTATTACAGGCATGACCAAGGAAACTGCGGATGGCTTTAACATTGTGCGGGGGCGGTAATTTCTCGATCACTTCGATTTTAGCCCTGTCAACCTCGATGCCTTTGTCGGAGATTTTGTGTCCGAGAACGATGCCTTCTTGTACCATGAAATGGCACTTCTCCCAATTGAGCACTAGATTGGCCTGTAAACATCGATCCAAAACTTTACGAAGATTAGTCAAACAAACATCGAAGGAAGGTCCATGGACAGAAAAATCGTCCATGAACACTTCCATCGAATCCTCAATAATGTCAGAGAAGATTGCCATCATGCATCGTTGAAATGTAGCAGGGACGTTGCAGAGCCCAAATGGCATGCGCCGATAGGCGAAAGTCCCGTAAGGGCAGGTGAAAGTTGTCTTCTCCTGATCATTGGGGTGAATAGGGATTTGAAAGAATCCCGAGTATCCGTCAAGAAAACAAAAATAGGAATGAAGAGCAAGACGTTCAAGCATTTGATCAATGAAAGGTAAAGGGAAGTGATCTTTGCGAGTGTTCGCATTTAACTTCCTGTAATCGATGCACATACGCCAGCCCGTCACTGTTCTTGTCGGAATCAGCTCATTTTTGTCGTTTTTGATCACCGTCATACTGCCTTTCTTTGGGACGACTTGAACCGGACTGACCCAAGGGCTGTCAGATATAGGGTAAATGATACCTGCATCCAAAAGTTTTAGTACCTCTTTCTTGACGACTTCTTTCATTGATGGATTAAGTCTGCGTTGATGTTCGATGGATGATTTGGAATTGTCCTCTAGATGAATTTGATGCATGCATAATGAAGGGTTGAGACCTTTGATATCATCCAGAGT
>NW_010965173.1:1379-1695 GCF_000463585.1 Tarenaya hassleriana
TTCAAGTTTCGGGGCTATTGCAGGGTCCCAGTCAGGTAGATGATGCATGGGGGTTGATTTGGCGGCGAAGACGGGCAACGGTTCGAACAAAGGAACAGACTGGAGATGAATCCGAGACTCGACACGGTCCGAGTTCACACTCGACACGGCCGTGTCTAGTTGTGCACGGGCTTGCCCATAATGATGCACGGGCGTGTCTGACTTCGCAAATTTGCTCAGACATTTGACACGGTCCGTGTCGAATGATGACACGGCCGTGTTGCCAGAAACACGGACTGAGCTGGTGGCAAACACGGGCGTGTCTCGTTCGATTTTT
>NW_010965174.1:0-1694 GCF_000463585.1 Tarenaya hassleriana
AAAAAAAATACCCACAAGAATAACAAAAACAAAACAAAATTATGGGCTAATACCCACAACAAAAAAATATATATGGGCTAATGCCCACAACAAAAAAATAAATAAATGGGCAAATACCCATAGAAAATAGAAAAACAACAACCTAAAAATTTCTATAAAAGGAAGACATTACATACACACATAAAAAAAAACAAGAGAGAGAGATTAAAAAAAATAAGAAGAGAGATTTAAAAAAAAAAAGAGAGAGAGATTAAAAAAAAAAAATAAGAAGAGATATTTTTTTAAAAAAAAAAAAAAGAGAGAGAGAAAATATATTAAAAAAAAAAAGAGATTATTGCAAATTAAAGACGGTAAATCGATCAATTCTGGAGGACGCCCCATTTGAAAAAGAAAAATTCGGTGAGTGATTTGTGTTAAATTTTTTAAATTTACTATCATTGTTTTGGGTGGAAATAATATTTGGGATATTTTTTTTTTTTTTTTAAATGAAGTATGTTAAAAATTAAATCTTGCAATAATTGTAATTTTGTAAAATAATGTCTAAAAATAAAATAAAATGGAAATAAACAAATAAATAAATAATTCAAAAAAATATATATATAAATTAAAGATAAAGAGAAAATATTGATATAACCTGAAAGTTCAAATTAAAAAGGATAAAATTGTGTGGTGTTAATAATATATCGATTTAGTTCAGTTATTACGATTTAGAACGTATATAAGTTGAGATATGTTTGTGATTGAGATACCCAATGATTTGCGTAGTCAGTACCGATTGACTATATGAAGTCAGTACTGCTGCGTCAATGAGGAAATACGGTTCTTTGATAACCGCGCCAACGACCCCACTGATCCTGGGGCGGGGAATAGGCATTAAAACCTGAGATTCGGGATTGAGTGATTCTCCCGAGGAGGTGGTACGGTGATACTCTGAAAGACTCGAGCTCAAGTCTGATGAGTGTTTCCGCGGCGGATGGTCGGCGAGGGAGAGTTTCAGTGATTGGCTCTGCCCGACAGTCGATGGCGTCAGGGATTGACGTCTGGAGTGGATAAGGTTGTGTAATTCCGGTTCCGAGATATGTGATATCGGTTACCGATGGGGAGTTATGAAGATCACATTTAATCCTCACATGTAATTTGCTTGGATTGATCAATATGTGCAATGCACATAAAGATGATTTGACGGGATTATCCTATAACATGATTATACGGATCGTGATAGTGGATCATGATTGGGTTTTAATTAGATTTAATTACTTGAAATGATAGATATTAAAATTTAAAATTTTATAGATGTTGGGTTTTAACCGTTTCAATGAAAGCTGAAGTTGCGAATTTAACCCGAGTCATTCACTAAGCATTGGCTTAGACGTTGTTATACAATATTTCAGGTGAAGAGTAGTATGTTTGGCAACTCGTGAACAACAACCAGAAGATAATCGAATTCCCAAACGCTTTGTTTAGTAACTGAACTTTTAAAGTATATTGTAAACGTGTGTATCTTCTTTTCTTTTCTTTTTTTAGGATTTCAACACTTTTTATGGTTTGGTATGTTTAATGTAAATTATTTTCCGTTGCGGTTGAATAAAAAAAATGTTTAAAATTTTCTACAGTTTTATATAAATAAATATTTTATTGGAATTTATCTACGGAACATAATCTGTGAATGAGACATAGAAATCGGGGTGTCACAT
>NW_010965175.1:0-1694 GCF_000463585.1 Tarenaya hassleriana
ATTGGGAGATGGCTTAACTTGCTTAGGGTTCATGATAGGGTACACTAATGCATCTAGAGATTATTTAGATCATTGGGAGATGGGTGAATCGATCCTCTAGGTAGTGAGTTTAAGCTTGGGAGAACACGAAATCTCCATTTCGGATATATAAGTCATAGGCGTCTCTAGCAAGACACTATTAGTACCTATCTCGAATAGAGTTTGTTCGTGATCTTACAAACGTCAGTGATAATTTCGATTGATGATCCTTTTGTACGACGCTCGTCTATAGTGTGGCCACACATTTCTACAGTCTCGCTCACACGAGGGGTCCAACGATATCTCTCTCTTCTACGAGAGGTACAAATCTCATCTTGACTATCTACAATCCAGCACATGATTCGTGTCGTACTTGATACACGCCTTTATAGTCTCCTGTTACACAGGAAGTTTGACGTATTCAAAGCACGCAACTCCTCATGTTGGATTCTGTAGACATCTCAAGTTATAGGATCCAATCATGGAACCATCACATGAGATTCAAGTCATGACGCTTATCCATGTGACAATTCCATGCGGTCATTCCAGTATTCCGTTCTCCAATGAATACCTATGATTGTGATCGTATTCAATACCCATGATCATCTTTATGATCCATCTATCACACATCATACTAGTCTTAGTACATCATTGTTTCCACAATGACATATGATTAGGGAGTTTAGTATTGTTCATAACAATACATGGATTTCATAACATATTTAAAGTATGCACAATACGTAATGAATCAAACACTCATCCATATAACCATAACAAGTGTCAATACATCAAATGTATCTAAATAAAGCTCATATAGCAGTACATCATAGAGCACTAAACCAACAGGGTCTGCCATATCACGAAGGAGTGTCTCGGTATTGCACAACTGAACCAAACAAGAGAGTACCAAGTAACCTCTGGAGCAGATGCCCGTACTTGTTCCCATGTTCGGCGAGCAATAAACGATGGAAGGTACTCGTCGTCCTTGGGTCGCCATGTGGGATAGTCCGCCCCTTTCTCAGATCGAGGTGGATGCGTGGCCAATAATATAATTTGTAGGTCTTGAATCTTGTCGTTCCTTGCTCCGTCAAGAACCCATTCACCCTTGCTAATTTCGGTAACTTGAATAGTCTAGGGCCTGAGCTTCCGATATACTCAATTAAGGGGCCAACATCCAGCCAACAATCAAACCAAAAAGAGGCAGTTTCCCCATCCCCAACATTCATCCTAGTGAATTGCCGAACCTGGTCTTTCAAACCAAGTACCTTCCTCATGTCCCACGTTGCGTTTGCCTTCAAACTGCATTCCTAATACATACCATCCTTGAACACATTTGCGTTGACCTACGCAACCCAAAGAGATCCAGTCTTACAGAACATCAACCACACTAGTTTCAAACAAAAAACATTGTTTTGCTCTTCCATCCGCCTAACTCCCAATCTGCCAAATAAACTTGGAGTATAGACTGTCAATTAGTGATGTCAGTTGGGTTGGCCCAACCCATTTGGGTCAAACCCATTTGGATTTGAATGATAAATGGGTTGGGTTGAGTCGACCCGTTAATAATAATGGGTGGGTTGGGTCGACCCATTAAACCCGTATAAACTATATAAACCCATTTATATATTCACAAATTATTTATACATATGTATAACTATTAATATGTGTACTCATAT
>NW_010965176.1:0-1686 GCF_000463585.1 Tarenaya hassleriana
AATCAGCAGCCTTGTGTTTAAACATCAAGAGTTTGCGGATCCCCCAAGAGTGCTTAGGTGAAGGCTTTGTCCCCCATAGCCCTTTGCGCTTGAAGATGTGTCGTTTCAACCACGCTACCCATAACGAGCCTGATTCCTTGAAAATTAACCATATGCTTTTGAGTCGGAAAACAGTGTTGAAATCCTCTAGGCGACGAATTCCCATCCCTCCTTCTTCTTTCGGCAAGCAAACCAAGGGCCATGCAACTTTGGCCGAGTTCCGACAGTTAATGGAGCTCTTCCATAGAAAGGTAGAGCATAGTCGATCTATCTCGCGGAGTAGAAATTTTGGTAGCAGAAAGGCCCTACTCCATGCATTAACCATGCCGTAGATTACCGTCGAGATGAGTACCACTTTTGCTGCGTAAGATAGGTATTTCGATGTCCAAGCTGTGAGCCTCTTTCTGATTCTTTCCACCAGCGGCTTGTAGTCGTCTCTCATTAACCTCCAAGGTCCTATAGGAACGCCTAAATAGCGGACCGGTAAGGTGCCTTGGCGAAAACCTACAGTAGAACAAATATCATGTGCCACAGACTGCGAGACTCCACCGAGAAATAACTCCGACTTGGCCGCGTTCAAAATCAACCCCGAGTAAGCACTGAATTCGGCTAACAGCTCTTTGACCACATTAATCGCTTCAGATTTGCCTTCAACAAAGACCATTAAATCATCAGCAAAAGCAAGATGAGAGATAAGTGGAGAATCGCACCTTGGATGAGCCTTGATCCTTCCTTTGAGCATTGCATTATCCAACAATCTAGAGAGAGCCTCCATACATATAATGAATAGGTAGGGAGACAACGGGTCGCCTTGACGAAGACCGCGCTTTCCTGGAAAAAACCCCGCTAGTTCCCCGTTTATGGCTACTGAGTAGCGAGCAGTGGAGATACATTCCCAAATCCAATCAATGAAAGACTTAGGAATTTTTAATCCCTCAAGAACAGCCAAGACAAAACCCCAACTCACTGTGTCGAACGCCTTCCTGATATCTATTTTCAGCATTGCGCTCGGCTTGGTAGAAGGTTTGTTATAGTCTCTTACTAGTTCCGAAGCTAGCATGATGTGGTCCAACATATTCCGACCTCTCTGAAATGCAGCTTGGTTGTCCGAAATTACCCAAGGAAGAATCAATTTCAGACGATTTGCAAGCACCTTGGAGATGATTTTGTAGAAAAAGTTACAGCAACTAATTGGTCGATAATCACAAAGCTCTGTCACTTCCGGCTTCTTGGGGACTAGCACTATGATTGTTGCGTTAGCTTCCTTTAATAGCTTCCCCGAGTGGAAGAATTCTTGGACAGCTTCGATTAGATTGTTACCTACAGTTTCCCAAGAAGAAAGAAAGAACTCCTTTGGAAAGCCGTCAGGGCCTGGGGCTTTGTTGCGGGGCATGCTGTCAAATGCTTGTTTTATTTCTTCTACAGTAACCTCTTTTACCAAATCGTGCTTCAGTTGATTTGGACAGACCTCAGGAAAGAGATTTGCAATCCAGGATGTAGGAGGAGGAGAAATCCTTGGGTCCACTGAACCAATCAGATCTGAAAAGAATTGTACAGCATGGGTCTTGATGCTGATTGAGTCTGTTAACCTGCACCCATTACCATCAGTCAAGTAATGAATATGGTTATAGGATGTCCTTAACCTTG
>NW_010965177.1:0-1685 GCF_000463585.1 Tarenaya hassleriana
TCGCTGTCTGGGTTCTTGAACACAGAGTCAACGAAGACTTCCGTGGACCGCCTCATCATCAGATCGGAACCAGCTTCTGGTTCTCCTTCTCCACCCTCGTTTTTGCCCACCGTAAATTCATACTTTTCTTCTATTTCAATCTGAGATATTTCCACAAAGAAACCATTAGGCATCAGCTGAGAAACATTTCAATGGCAGGGGAGAGAGTGGTGAGCAATTTGGCCAGGTTCGTGGTGATAGTGTGGTGCTTTGTGGTTTTAGTGCTCACTCAAAGCTATACGGCAAGCTTGACTTCGCTTCTCACGGTTCAACAGCTCCAACCAGCAGTCACGAACGTGAACCAACTAATCAAGAACGGAGATTATGTCGGCTACCAGTTAGGTTCCTTTGTGGTTGGAATTTTGAAGAATCTCGGCTTTGATGAGTCTAAACTCAGGGTTTACGATTCTGCGGAAGAACTGGACGAGCTTTTAACCAGAGGAACTTCCAATGGCGGAATAGCAGCAGCTTTTGATGAAGTGCCATATATGAAGCTTCTCCTTTCTCAGCATTGCTCCAAGTACACCATGGTCGAACCTTCTTTCAAGACTGCTGGTTTTGCCTTTGTGAGTTCTTTCCTCCTTTCCTCTCTCGCTGACACCAAGCTTGCGTTAAGTTGATTTCCCTTTGATCCATCTGCTTCTGGTTTCATGAATCCATAGGCGTTTCCAAAGGGCTCACCTCTTACGGGAGACATCTCGAGGGCAATCTTAAACGTGACTGAAGGAGAAGAAATGAGACAGATCGAGAACAAATGGTTCAAGAAACAGAGCAATTGCCCCGATCCAAACACTTCTCTTTCGTCAAACCGTTTAAGTCTCAGAAGCTTCTGGGGTCTGTTTCTAATCGCGGGAGCTGCTTCGTTCTTGGCCCTTTTCATCTTCTTGGCCGTCTTCTTTTACGAACAGAGGCACTCGTTGAACCGATTCTACGATGCTCAAGATTCAGGGTGGAGGAAACTCAGGGCTCTGTTAAGAATCTTTGACAAAAAAGACATGAGCTCACACACGTTTAGGAAGAGCAGTGACGATGTTCATAGCGTGATTTCCGTCGACAACACGCATTGTCCTCCAAGCCCTTCGACGTCGCAGAACACGCAGTGTCCGACAAGTCCATGGAGCCCTTCGAATAGATCGGACTTTTCTTTCCACATCGAGAGAGGACGATCTTCGACGGTGTTCACTTTAGGAACAGATCAACACGAGGAAGACCAAGTTGAAAGGCGGAGAAAGGAAGAAGAAAACTGCAGAACGAGTTCCTGTAGTGTAGGAGCTTAGAAGATGACAAAAAAATGTTTTTTCTCCGATGATTATTCTGTCGGAAAGGAGAGTTAGGAGGCATCACGTGACGTCATAGTATCAACCTGCTGAATCTTCTTGGTTGTATTATATTATATGGTATGGATGAATCCTTGAACGTGCGACTGAAGACAATGTCAAATCTTTATTTTTGATAGAAGTCATTCAAATTCAATGTCAAATGCATGAAATTCCATTCCCGACTTCTTGTACAATACGTTATCATGCCATGCCTCTTCAACGGGGTTCTTCACTCAAATGACCTAGATGGGTCGCATGTATTTCAGCTGTACACCAGAAAAAATATAACACATTTTTTTCTCCGTAAAAAGACGAAATTACCCTTAA
>NW_010965178.1:0-1456 GCF_000463585.1 Tarenaya hassleriana
TCTGAAGCTTGCACACCTTCCTCGGACTCTTAGGATCGACAAAACCCTCGGGTTGTGTCATATACACATCCTCCTCGAGCAGATTCCCGTTAAGGAATGCGGTCTTGACGTCCATCTGCCATATCTCGTAGTCATAATACGCAGCTATGGCCAGCAGAATCCGAATGGATTTAAGCATCACAACTGGTGAAAAGGTTTCATCATAGTCTATACCATGAATCTGCCGAAATCCTTTCGCGACGAGTCGTGCCTTATAGGTATGCACGATGCCATCCATGTCGGTTTTCTTCTTGAAAACCCACTTGCATCCAATGGTCTTAATACCATTGAACGAATCGACCAAAGTCCACACTTTGTTGTCGTACATGGATTGCATCTCAGACTCCATGGCCTGGTGCCATTTCTCGGAATCGGAACTCGCCACAGCCTCTGAATACGACGTAGGCTCGTCATGTTCTAACAACATGAGTTCGTCGTTTCCAGTCACAAGAAAACCGTATCTTGTAGGCTCTTGGCGAATTCTACCAGATCTCCGAGGTTCACTAGGAGGTGTTGTCTCAACAATTTGTGATACAGGTTGAACCGATTCGACCTGTTCACACGGTTCTTCGACTATTTGTGGTTCTCGAACTTCTTCGAGATCTATTCTACTTCCACTGACTCTCTTGGAGACAAACTCTCTCTCCAAGAAAGATCCATTCCGAGCAACAAACACTTTGTTCTCATATGGGTTGTAGAACCAGTACCCTTTAGTTTCCTTAGGGTAACCCACAAATATGCATTTATCATATTTGGTGGATAGCTTATCAGAAGCCAAACGTTTCACATAAACGTTGCATCCCCATATCTTCATAAACGCTAACCAGGGACGCTTCCCAGTCCATATCTCATATGGTGTCTTCTGAACCGACTTTATTGGACAGTTGTTCAGTATAAGCGCAGCCGTTTCCAAAGCGTAGCCCAGAAGAATTTAGGAAGATCGACCTGACTCATCATAGATCGTACCATATCTAGTAAGGTTCGGTTCCTCCTCTCGGACACGCCATTCCACTGTGGCGTTCCAGGTGGAGTCTGTTGGGTTATCTACGGGTTTCTAGCATGCGATCATATCGATCTAGGGTTTGGTTTACTAGGTTTCATGCAGCGGAAGAAAGATCTAAACCTAGTCAAACGTCACACGCAACCAAACTCGCAAAACCCGAAAGATCGTGTACATCACCGAGGGAATCGTTACTTACCTCGTTCTCGATGAGACTTGAAGTTTATTTCGATCCGGGGCCTGTTCTAAATCACCTAGGACTGAAGTTACAGTCCCTCTACACGTATCCACACCGACGGGAAGGATTCCAAACGATTTGGAACGAATCTGCTAGGAGTAGTGAAGAAAAGGGTAACTCAAGAGACAAGATCCAATCCCGGGACAATAGAAATCCAAGAGAACAGCTTCTCTAGGATT
>NW_010965179.1:0-243 GCF_000463585.1 Tarenaya hassleriana
GCCCAAATCTATCCGTCCTGTAGAGCGTCTGATGCTATCTCCTGACATCCCTCTTGCTTTAGCCATTTTTGCAATCTGCATCTCTAGGGTGTCAAAGGGAATGTCGTATACACTCCCTCCACAAGTTGCGTCCATCCATGCTCTAGTATCGTCTCTCAGTCTGTGGATGAACGTGGAAAGCAACAGCCATGGATCTACTCACGGTTCATGGAAAAACACTGAGCAAAACCAGAAACAGAAAGA
>NW_010965180.1:0-216 GCF_000463585.1 Tarenaya hassleriana
CGTGTCAGAACGGAGGAACCGAACACTGTTAGACATGGTTCGGTCTATGATGAGTCAGACGGATCTTTCGAAGTCCTTCTGGGGCTATGCTTTAGAGACCGCTGCATACCTGCTAAACAAGAGTCCAACGAAGTCGGCTGAAACGACACCATATGAGATATGGACAGGGAAGCGTCCCGCGTTATCGTTTGTCAGAATTTGGGGTTACGACGCTTA
>NW_010965180.1:2486-3455 GCF_000463585.1 Tarenaya hassleriana
ATGAGGAGTTGCGTGCTTTGAATACGTCAAACGTTCTGCGTAACAGGAGAACTATAAAGGCGTGTATCAGGTACGAAACGAATCATGTGTTGGATTGTAGATAGTCAAGACGGGATTTGTACCTCTCGTAAAAGAGAGAGATATCGCTGGGCCCCTCGTGTGAGCGCGACTGTAGAAATGTGTGGCCGCACTATAGACGAACGTCGTCTATTTCAGACAGTCGAACTCAGTGAACGAGAAAGCAGTCGAATCAGATAAGGTGGCTTATCCATGCCTTATGTTCGACATATGATATCATGATACAAAAGGATCATCAACCGGAATCATCTCTGGCGTTCGTTAGATCAGGAACAAACTCTATTCGAGATAGGTAGTCATAGTGTCTTGCTAGAGACCGCCTATGATTTGTATATCCGGAATAGAGATTTCGGACTATACTGCTATATCGAATGAGCCTACAGGGCCACACACGCAGGGAAGGACGAAACGTGCGAGAAAACGACGGAAAAACCGAGACGGAAGAGTCTAGAACGGATGGACCAGAAGTCCGGAACGGACGGTCCGCCGTGCAAGACCCGACGGTCCAGAACGGACTGTCCGTTCCAGAAAGTCTGGAACGGACGGTCCACGTGAGCAGACCGTCCGTTCTACGTGTTGGAACGGACGGTCCACGTGCATTTCTGGACCGTCCGTTCCGGGCTTCAGTTTTTCCGAAATTAAACCGAAATTAGGGTTAAATCACTTTATAAGAGGGAGATTAAAAACCCTAATGAAAAAAGGAGAAAAAGAGCCGACTTCAGAACACTCTTAGCAGATTTTTGGAGAGATCCAAGAGATTGAGAGTGTGATCAAAGTCCGTTTTTCTCGAAGCACAAATCGAATAGCGGATTCGAGTCCTAGCAGACAAGTTCCAATCGTTGGAATCCATCCCGAGGTGTGGATACGTGTAGAGGGCGAGGTATTCTTCCT
>NW_010965180.1:3495-4469 GCF_000463585.1 Tarenaya hassleriana
GAGGTAATCTTCCTCCCTTTCGTGATCAGACGTGTTCTTCGATTGATACAGGCCCCGGATCGATTGAGGTAAGCGTTCTAACGTTTCTACGATTCATTAGAAGCATGGTTCTAGGGTTTATTAAATTTTGTTTTATATCCGCTGCGCAAACCCTAGAATCGATCTCTTAGGAACATGATTCGCTCATGAGATCCCAGGAAACCCAACAATCGGAACGAACACGTCGATTGATACAGGCCCCGAATCGATTGAGGTAAGCGTTCTAACGTTTCTACGATTCAATAGCAGCATGGTTCTAGGGTTCTATAAAATTTTTGTTTTACATCCGCTGCGCAAACCCTAGAATCGATCTCTTAGGAATAGGATTCGCTCTAGAGATCCCAGGAAACCCATCAGTTATGAAATCCATGTATTGTTATGAACAATACTAAACTCCCTAGTCATGTATCATTGTGGGAATAATGATATACTAAGACTAGTATGATGTGTGATTGATGATCATATAGATGATCATAGATATTGGATACGATCACAATCGTAGATATTCGTTGGAAAACGGAATACTGGAATGACCCGCATGAGATTGTCACATGGACTAGCGTCATGACTTGAATCTCATATGGCGGTTCCATGATTCGATCCTAAGACCTGAGATATCTACGGAATCCAACATGAGTTACGTGCTTTGAATACGTCAAACGTCCTGCGTAACAGGAGGACTATAAAGGCGTGTATCAGGTACGAAACGAATCATGTGCTGGATTGTAGATAGTCAAGATGGGATTTGTACCTCTCGTGAAAGAGAGAGATATCGTTGGGCCCCTCGTGTGAGCGAGACTGTAGAAATGTGTGGCCGCACTATAGATGAACGTTGTCTATTTCAGACAGTCGAACTCAGTGAACGAGAAAGCAGTCGAATCAGATAAGGTGGCTTGTTCATGCCTTATATTCGACATATGATATCGTGATACAAA
>NW_010965180.1:4847-12458 GCF_000463585.1 Tarenaya hassleriana
CGACCCCAGCCCCGACGGTCCATAATGGCAGACCACGCGTCCGTTCTACGTACTGGAACGGACGGTCCACGTTCATTTCTGCACCGTCCGTTCCGGGCTTCAGGTTTTTCCAAAATTAAACCGAAATTAGGGTTGAATCACTTTATAAGAAGGAGATTAAAAACCCTAATGAAGGGAGACGGCTTGAGAACTTTTCTACAGACTTTTGGTGAGATCCAAGAGGTTTGAAAAGTGATTGAAGTCTCGTTTTCTCGAAGCACAAAACCGAATAGCAGATTCGGGTCCTAGCAGACAAGTTCCAACCGTTGGAATCCATCCCGAGTTGTGGATACGTGTAGAGGGCGAGGTATTCTTCCTCCCTTTCGTGATTAGACGAATTCTTCAATTGATACAGTCCCTAGATCGATTGAGGTAAGCGTTCTAACGTTTCTACGATTCATAGAAGCATGGTTCTAGGGTTTTATTAAATTTTTGTTTTACATCCCGCTGCGCAAACCCTAGAATCGATCTCTTAGGAATAGGATTCGCTCTAGAGATCCCAGGAAACCCAACACAGTGGAATGGACTCACCCGATTTGGTGCAACTTTGATCGATATGAAAAAAGTTTTCCTCTGATTTATGCACCGGTTGAATAGTGTGTGGTGGTAAATTCAGGCTAGGATGGAAGTCAAGTAGGAGAGATGGTGGAAGTACTGGTTCTTTTTGAATGTCGGCTTGGGGGGTTTTTCGGCTCGAGTCAGAAATAGGCATGGACGAGTAAACAACTAGTTCAACATTATGTGATTTTACCTCAAATTTTCTCTTTGGTGAACACGATTGATCAAGCTGAATATCCTCCTTGTGTCTTTTTAAGCACGAAGGAAATTGAACCGATGGTGGTTGTGGCAGTAGTGGCACATACTCTGGTTCTATCTCCTCATAGTACGTCCTCAAATGCTCATCTGCAGTCAAAGAGTTAGGCTTATAATTCAAATAAACGTTAGAGCACTCACCTGTCTCGATGACTCGTGATATGATTAACTCAGGTTGCTCTCGATCCCTCTCTGAAATGGTATCGCAATACTCCTTATGACACCCGTAACTCGTGTAAAGTATATGGGTTGTGCCACATGGACGATATAAAATAAAATAATAAATCGCGGAAGCAAAATCACGAAATCCAAAAACATTTTTAAATCAAATCAGAGTAAGTAGCGGGGAAATACAACGCGATCAGTATCGCAAAATGACACATGTCGGAATAGTCATAATACAACCGTACAAAATGCGGGAATACAAGTCCCATAGTTCAGAATACAAATCCCGTACATGATGCTGCCTCTCTCAGGTCGTCGTCGTCCGATGCGCTAGGTGTAATCCTCGTGATCTGAAAAATATAAAACCACGAGGGCTAAGCACAACCGCTTAGTGAGTAGCCCGGGATGAACCCGGAAATTCCGTTCCCACTGAGAACGGTACAGTCGACATTTCCATAAAACCACATGCAATAAGCAAAACACGGTAAACACGTAAATGACAATCACAATCACGCCCGTATGGAGTCCACCATAGGGCACAGCCATATACCCTAGTCAAATCCATGACTAGGGGTGAATCCACGTCCGTCACTCGCATGACGTTGGCCGTCGTGTCACACACGACTAAACACATCTCAAATACACGTAAAGTCCATGACGGTGATGGTTGAGTCCACAACCATCCACAACCACAATCATGCTTAACTCGTACACACGAGCAAGCTACACACATGGTACACAACGTGCATATATTCCCATAGTACAACCATAGTATCACGGAATCCGGTCCCTACCGGTCTACCATTCCACGTCATGCAATTCTACCCGCAAACAATCACACAACGGTCACTCGCATTTCAATGTCGCACATCTCACTACGCCACGCAACGTTCTAGCGAAAACTCGGTTCGATTGATCCCTATCGCGAAGCTTGTCCTTTGGTGGGGGTTTGGTCCACCCGTGATCAAGTCTAATCAAACCCGGGCCAACCCCTTGGGTCGTTTTCTCTGAGCCTGGTCCGGCAGACCAAGTTCTGGTCACCCGGACCAGTTCTCTCTCTCCCCTGGTCCGCTCCGTCTCTTGGTCAATCGGTCCGAGAGAGAAAACAAGCGGGGTTCGGCGGACAGGAGTGGTCAGCTCTGGACCAGCTTGTTCTTCCTCTCTCTCAGTTCGGTTCCATGGTCAGGCGGAGTCCGTTCTCCTCGGAACACGTCTGGTCCGGCGGACCAGAACTGGTCAGCCCCGGACCAGGCGTGTTTTTCTCTCAGTCCGTTCCTTCTTTCCTGGTTCGGCGGACTGCATGTTGTCTGTCCCAGTCTCGGTCCGGAGCTGACCACAGCCTGGTCCGGCGGACCGGGAATGGGACTTCTTCTTCTTCGCCATTTCCGGTTCTGTTTCGATTTATCTCGTCCGTTTCGATCTAGGGTTGCTTCCAAATGCTATTAAAACATAGTTTTATATCCGTAGACATGTCCTAAGTCTCAAACACGTAAGGAAATCTCAATTTGCACCATCAGACATTGAAAATGAGATCTCACAAATCCAACTCAAGCCACTCACCTTGTTCTTGAGTTTGTCCGAGCTTGTGTGCGTCCTCTGGTCCTTCCCACACCGTGAATGCCTTCAAGGCACGTCTAGAAACGTCCCCCTTTGTTTCCCCGAACTCCCCTTGTACTGGTTCGTCTCCTTTCTCTCCCTTTCTCCCTTTTTTCTTCTTCCTCTGTTTCTGTCCGAAAATGCCTAAGTCCGACTTTGGGAGGTGTTTATGGCGCTGGAGAGAGGTTGAATGGGCTCGAGCCCAGGCCCATAGGCGAGCATGCAACGTCCTCGGGGCCTGGGAGGCGGCTGGACAGCAAGTGGACCCCGAACTTCGGTGCAATCCGTGTTCCAAGACGGCAACTGGTGCAATTTATGTCGAATCCCGGTCCGCCGGACCAACTTGCTGGTCCGTCGAACCAGGGTTACTTATTATTCTTTTTTTAAATTCTTCCCCCAGTCCGCGCGTCCGTTCCCACTCCGACTGAGCAGGTTGGTCCGCCCCGAACCAAGTTCTGGTCCGGCGGACCAACCCTGTTTTTTTTTTCTTTTCTTTTTCTTTTTTTTATTCTTTCCGCACGTGACGATCCTCGTGCCTCTCCCCGACATTGTACTATTCACTTTTGGTGAATTCGTGACATCTCTATTTAATTATTCATTTCTAAATAATTAAATATTCGAATCGGGTTTCGGGATATTACACTCCTCAAAGTTCTTTTCTAATTGTCCCGTAAACGTTTCTTGCGGCCAAACCGAAACAGAGGTTAGTTGAGCAACACGATCGTTAAGGCGTTTGAGTCGTGACTGTATTATGTTCATCTGCTCCTTGGTTTCATCTCGTTTCATCTTAAAATCCTCTAGTTCAGAAATCATGTCCCTTTGTCCCTGCAAAAGTTGAGCAATTATGGATTTTATATCAAAATGTACATTTTGCTTAACTTGTGACGGTGGAAGAACATATGTCGTGGGAGTTTTCTCCGACCGAGCTAAGGCGACGGAGGTGGACGCGATACAATCCTGTTGCATATGCCAAAGTTTAGTGAGCATGGATTTTATATCTGATGTCTCCTGCTTGGTTTGAACCGACGAAGAAACACTTGTCGATCGAAGTGGCTTTTGATTTGCTTGAAACTGAGAGGATCCATGATTCTGGTGTTCATCGAAGTTCCAATGTAGAGTATTCATATCTGTAATCCTTTGATTTCACCCTTGAAAAATATACCTGCACACACTAAAGAGAACCAAAAAATAAAAACAAAGTGAAATAAAAAGACTCAAGAGAAAAAGAAACAAAAATAAGACACGACACGACAAAAACAAGACTCAGAAAGCAAAAAGACTCCGGAAAGGACTAAAATCAAGACTCAGTAAAATTTTAATCCAAATGCCTGAAATACTCCCCGACAATGACGCCAAAAACTTGATCGCGCAAATCTAGGTGATCGGATTTGAATCAAGTAATAAAACCTAGACTAAGCTGATTCCGCAAGCGTACGGATCGATTGTAGTTCCAAGGTCGAACACAAGGAGTAGTGGCACAACTAGACTAAATTCTACTAAGGCTTGATCGAAGAAGATTTTGGTGAAGTGGTGAATGTGAGTGGAAAGCAATCTATATATACTAATACTGCGGATTACAGAATTGCCCTTGAATGGATGGATAGTTTCTAAAGATAAAGATTCTACGATAATCGTGTTTAATTCGAGAAACTCAAGCATTTAAACTAGGATGCATCCGGGTCAGGGATCACCACCCTCTAACTAGCATTTTTCTATCAGTTTCCGCATCTCTAGGTCCACATTAGAAGCATTAACGTTCGCTATCATTGTTCCTAGGTCGAATTAAGAATTCCTTATCAAGTCCAACCTATGCGTTCAGAATTAATAATTGAACCTATCTTATGAACGAATTCCGGTTTAACTAATCCAAATCCCTTTGCAATTAACTAAACCTAGTTCAATTCATACAGGTGATCAATCTGATGAAAGCATTAAGATCAATTCATAAAACCAGATAAACAATGATATCATCATCTCTTATAAAAGAACCAAACAAATCCAGTACATAGGCAAATCCATAACCCACAGTGAAGAAACTACTCCATAAACATGGAGAGACACGAGTTCAAGACAGGAAAACAAAACATCATGAAACAAGATAGAGAAAGAAAGCTTAGTCGATTTTTCGTTGTCACAATCTTCTCTCTGGCTCCTCAATGATCCTTCTTGCTCTCTCTCGATGAAGAAATGAAGAAAACAATGCATAAACTATGGAGAGAGTGGTAGAAAACGTCGACCTCGGGCCTAGGGCGGCCTCCGGATCCCCTTTTGCGTCTGTCCACATCGTTATATATAAGCATTTCGTTAATCTTGACGTTTAAACCTCGATATCGATATTCTAAACGTCGATATCTTCTAGATCTCTATGTTTTGAAACGTCGATATCGATGTTCCAAAACATCGATATTTTGCAACCCAGATCTCTATGTTATAAAACATCGATATAGATGTTCTAAAACATCGATATTTTGGCAACTCAGATCTCTAGGTTTTAAACATCGATATCGATGTTCCAAAACATCGATATTTCAGCAACCCAGATCTCTAGGTTTTAAACATCGATATCGATGTTCCAAAACATCGATATTTCGGTACTAGCTGACATAGTCTCGGTATTTTGCTCATAACTTTCTGCTCCGATGTCGGAATTGGACGATCTTGGTGTCTATGCGTAGCTATTGAAGAGACTTTCCAATGATAGATAGCATGCCTGATTTGGAACTGTATAGAGAAAGTTATGGGGCTCGCAATATGTAATTGCTGCAAACCTTCCCGTTTTTCCTCTCGAACAACCCAGAATGCACTCGTTTCGCCCGTGGTATGTCCATGACTGTCTGCGATTGCCGACCTGGTCCATTTTAGCTCCTACATACACCTTTTAGCTCTATTTTCGTTCAAATACGCAAATATACCTGAAATCACATCAAAGAGCAAAGAAAACGGTTTTCGTGCCTAAAATGCCATCTAATTCCTAAATTTATGTGGAATAGAGGAGTGAAATGCACCTAAAACTATAGAAAAATAACGTCAAAATATGGTGTCATCAACTCCCCCAGACTTAAACTTTGTTCATCCTCGAGCAAAACTCGAAAATGACGAGTGTAGAAAACGATTGAGACATCAATGTGAATCATCATGGGAATCAAAAGCTAAACCTCTATCTGACCTAGCTCACCGTGAATAATAATCAAGTCCGTCTACTATGATCTCTCTCTCTAAAGAATAGTCTATCCTAACCATGGAATCTATACCGCTACTTGAAACCAATCTAAGGATTTCTATCGTCTACCAAACATGTTTCTCGAACCTAATCACCATTCTACTTAATCGTATCTAGTCTATGCATTCAAAGCTCATTATTTTTCTCTTCTTTTTTTTTTCTTTTCCATTTTTTTTCTTTTCATCTAGATCTAGATATTTCTTTTACCATTGCTAGCATCTCAGGTTTCTAGGACGTTGAAGTTGAAGGATTCCTAATCGCTCTTTTTGTCGATTTTTAGACCCACAACTTAGACCTGAACCATCGAATCGATGCACTTATGTCATCGAACGATTTTCAACAAAACTCAACCAAGTTCAACAGATCACCAAGTTTTCAAGACATTTATACTCTATCATCCCATAAGTCATCACTCTCATGCTCAAAACAGTTTATGCACATGATTTTCACATTTCCTACCACTTACTATATGCACATGCAACTAAAACGTAAAAGAATGATTTTTTTTTCGTGCAAAAATGCAGCATGATATGCAAGAACTAACATATAGGATACGGTTTGGCGTTAGACAAACCCTCCCCTAGACTTGAACTAGACACTGTCCAAGTGTTAATTCTCATCTAGTGGAGGCAACCAATAAAGATAAGTCAAAAGAGAAGTGAATCAAAAAGGGTAGAAAATACTAAGCTCGCGATGTTCGTTCACTCGTACTTAAGTCTGCCTACGTCAATCGCATTGCTAGCTTCCGCATCTCTAGGTCCACACTAGAAGCATTAACGTTCACTATCATTGTTCCTAGGTCGAATTAAGAATTCCTTATCAAATCCAACCTATGCGTTCAGAATTAATAATTGAACCTATCTTATGAACGAATTTCGGTTTAACTAATCTAAATCCCTTTGCAATTAACTAAACCAAGTTCAATTCTTACAGGTGATCAATCTGATGAAAGCATTAAGATCAATTCATAAAACCGGATAAATAATGATATCATAATCTCTTATAAAGAGCCAAACAAATCCAGTACATAGGCAAATCCATAACCCACATGTTGGGTTCTCTGCGGGTTCCTAGTACGATCTCATCGATCTAGGGCTTGGTTTCTAGGTTTCATGCAGCGGAAGAAAAAGATCTAAACCTTGTCAAACGTCACACAAAACCAATTTTGCAATAACCCGAAAGAACGTGTATATCACTGTGGGATTCGAATACTTACCTCGTTTTATCAAGATCTGGAAGTATCAATCGATCCAGGGCATGTTTTAATCAACAAGAGTTGAAAGCACAACTCCTCTACACGTATCCACACCGGCGGGATGAATTCCAACACTTTGGAACGTATCTGCTAGGATTTGTGAAGTGATTAGGGTTTCCGAGACTTGGGATCGAATCCCGGGAACTAGAACCTCAAAAGAACTATTTCTCTTGTATTCTAGATCTGTCTACGAGTTCAGAATAACTCTCTCTTAGTTAGGACGGCGTCCCATAATCCTTATATTAAGTCTGAAACCCTAATCCTTGTAAAAAGGAAACTTTTCCGAGATCTGACTCGGTCCGAGTCAGAACTTTGACTCGGTCGAGTCAGAACTTTGACTCGGTCGAGTCATAACGAATCAACCAAGCCCATCATCAACTTTTGACTCGGTCCATTTAGAGTTGACTATGTCCGAGTCAAAACTTTGACGCGGTCCGAGTCAAAACATCAGCCAAGCCCAAAACACTTTCTGGGCTTCGACTCGCATGGAACTGACTCGGTCCGAGTCAAATACTGACTCGGT
>NW_010965180.1:12468-13921 GCF_000463585.1 Tarenaya hassleriana
TGCCTCGGTCCGAGTCAAAGTTTTGACTCGGACAGAGTCAGAAGGGTGAAACCGTCCCGACACTTTGATTTGAACCGAAAACCGTTTGTTCGACCAAATCCAAGTCTTCCTTTCCGATACTTCACATATAAGTCCATCCCTAATGGTGTGTGACCCTATAGACCCATTCGCAGTGGCAGCAGCCTCGAGAACCATTCCCGATCTACAAGTCATGGTTAGTCTCTAGCAAGACGCCATGACCACCCACGTTGAATTGAGTTAGAGGTGATCTAACCAAGGCAGTAACAGCTCGAGTTCTGATCTTTTGTCTCACGATATCATATGTTGAACAAGGGTATGGTGTGAGCCACCCTTCCAGTTCAACTGCTTTCTCGTCTTGGCAAATCGACTGATAAAATAGATGTACATTCATCTATAGCGTGGCCACACATTTTCACAGTCCGATTTCCACGAGGGGCCCAACGACATCTCTCCTGTTAAGGAGGTGACAAGTCCCATATTGCATGTCTACTATCTCCATATGATTCGTGAACGTATCTGATCAACGTCGTTATAATCATCCGATTAAAGACGACGTTTGACGCAGTCAAGACACGCCACTCCCCATATCAGATACTCTAGACATCTCAGGTCTGAGGATCCAAGAACGAACCGCTGAATGAGATTCAAGTCATGACTCGTGTCCATGTGACAATCTCATGCGGGTCATCCCGTCACTCGTTCCAAACGAATACCCATGATTGTGATTTGCATCCAATGCATATGATCATCATCATCAATCACACATCATGTTGGTCTTAATTCATCTGCAATGATTCATGGATATCTACCGAAATATAACAAACATGCCAATCATATCATAGGAAAAGTAATGCATTCATAAACCAATGAATCAATACATAGTCAAAATGTCATATAACGGATTATCGTAGAGCATTACTGTTGGGTTTCCTGGGATCTCATGAGCGAATCCTATTCCTAAGAGATCGAGGGTTTGCGCAGCGGATATAAAACAAAAATTTAATAAACCCTAGAACCATGCTTCTAATGAATCGTAGAAACGTTAGAACGCTTACCTCAATCGATCCGGGGCCTGTATCAATCGAAGAACACGTCTAATCACGAAAGGGAGGAAGATTACCTCGCCCTCTACACGTATCCACACTTCGGGATGGATTCCAACGCTTGGAACTTGTCTGCTAGGACTCGAATCCGCTATTCGATTTGTGCTTCGAGAAAAACGGACTTTGATCACACTCTCAATCTCTTGGATCTCTCCAAAAATCTGCTAAGAGTGTTCTGAAGTCGGCTCTTTTTCTCTTTTTTCATTAGGGTTTTTAATCTCCCTTTTATAAAGTGATTTAACCCTAATTTCGGTTTAATTTCGGAAACACTGAAGCCCGGAACGGACGGTCTAGAAATGCACGTGGACCGTCCGTTCCAGCACATAGAA
>NW_010965180.1:17326-18442 GCF_000463585.1 Tarenaya hassleriana
TTGGTCGCAGGCTCTGGTGGTAGAGCCCTTTCCAGGACGTATGACTTCTTGTCGTGTTTGAGAACTATTCTCAAGTTACGATACCAGTCTAAGAAGTTCGTCCCAGTCAATTTATCCTTCTCAAGGATAGATCGCATTTGTCAAACTCGGTACGCTACCGGTTGACGTCATGTCCTACAAAAGAGACAAAACAGAACAAACAAAACAAAATGCAGATTCTATTAATGATCTACTACTAGCTAGTCCATCATCAATCAGTGTCTACATACCTATGATCTACTACCAGCTAGTCCATCATCAAACAATGACAACACATATGCAAAGATGAGCTATATTCCCATAAAGAAAATTAACCCTACAATAAATTTTCATTATGGGACTAAGATCCGTATTTCACATAAGAACAAGTTTTTACACTCAGTCTTATGCTATTTAGGTAGACATCTAATGTCAATCACATCCAATGTGATTCTTAGATCCTTTATGAGACTATGATATCGAATATCATTGCATACTTGTCTCATCTGTACCATTAAGTTTCAAGTCAAAACTTGACAACTTAACCCAAGATAAACCATATTCAAGTTGTAGGAACCACGATTTCCTACCCTGCCTCACAAAGATAATCTGGCACGCTCAGCTTTGGCATGACCCGTGTTACGGACGATCGATGCCTTGACAGGCGCTCTAGTAATGGGAGGTACACACTTAGCATTACATAAACAAGGGATTTTCGAAACCGTACCTAGATCAAGCATCTACTTTCAAGCTATGAGACTCACCATTTCTCCATCTTGCCTCACCAAGATAATACGGCACACCCAGCTTTGGCATGGCCCATGACACGTACGATCGAGGCCTTGACAAGTGCTTTACTTATAGAGCTTCTAGATCTAACCGGTTTCAGTGCAACGGTTGTTCATAATCCGAATAGACCATCCATTCGATTATGTCATCCCAATCCCGGAGCTCCCACTAAATCAAGCATATCTAATATCTCGATTAAGTTACATGCATTCATTCACTATGGACCATCCATAAGAATAAATCATGTCTATTTGAGTCACAGTTGATCAGATTATGCAACGATTGCGTAATCGGACCTCGAAAACGGAA
>NW_010965180.1:19963-45089 GCF_000463585.1 Tarenaya hassleriana
TAACCCGAAATCTCTATTTCAGATATACAAGTCATAGGCGGTCTCTAGCAAGACACTATGACTACCTATCTCGAATAGAGTTTGTTCGTGATCTTTACGAACGCCAGAGATGATTCCGGTTGATGAACCTTTTGTATCGTGATATCATATGTCGAACATAAGGCATGGACAAGCCACCTTATCTGATTCGACTGCTTTCTCGTTCATTGAGTTCGACTGTCTGAAATAGACGACGTTCGTCTATAGTGCGGCCACACATTTCTACAGTCTCGCTCGCACGAGGGGCCCAACGAGATCTTTCTCTTTTACGAGAGGTACAAATCCCGTCTTGACTATCTACAATCCAGTACATGATTCGTTTCGTACCTGATACACGCCTTTAAGTACATCATAGAGCACTAAACCAACAATTACAACCAACAATCTCCCACTATGCTCTATGATCTATCTTACAAGCATCTAATCCCCATACCCATAACATGACCATCATGCTTTGACGAAGGGGGAGGCTTCGTCAGCGGGTCGGCAATATTATCATCCGTCGACACTGCTTATTTTCACGTCTCCTCTGTCGATGATTTATCTGATCAAGTGAAATCTCCTGAGTATGTGTTTGGATCTCTGGTGTGACTGGGGTTCCTTAGATTGCGCAATCGCACCATTGTTGTCACAATACAATTCAATGGGATCTGCAATGTTAGGAACGACGCCCAGGTCTCCCACGAATTTTCTGATCCAAACAGCTTCCTTAGCTGCATCCGATGCTGCTATGTACTCAGCTTCTGTAGTGAATCTGCCACGGTTGGCTGTTTGGAACTCTTCCAACTGATAGCCCCACCGTTCAGGCAGAAAACATAACCTGACTGCGATCTGAAGTCATCTCTGTCGGTTTGGAAACTAGAATCGGTATAATCACTTATAGCGAGCTCGTCTTCCAATCCGCCATACACCAAGAACAAATCCTTAGTCCTTCTCAAGTACTCCAAGATGTTCTTGACCGCAATCCAGTGAGTCTCACCTGGTGTAGACTGATATCTACTAGTCATGCTTAATGCATATGATACATTCGGACGAGTACACAACATGGCGTACATGATGGATCCAATTGCCGAGGCATATGGAATCCTACTCATGAGCTCTAAGAGCCACGTCATGTCCCATTGGAAAGGCACCCCTCTTGGAGTCTTGCATCTTGAACCGATTCGAGACGTTGTCAATGTATGTACTCTGACTTAGTCCAAGAAGCCTTCTCGATCTATCTCTATAGATCTTGATTCCTAAAACATAGGCGGCTTCTCCTAAGTCCTTCATCGAAAAGACCGATCCTAGCCAGGATTTTACTCCTTGCAAGGTAGGAATGTCATTTCCGATGAGCAATATATCATCTACATAAAGCACAAGGAAGACCACTGCGCTCCCACTGACCTTCTTGTAAACGCATGGCTCATCTTCGTTTTGCAGGAAGCCAAACGTTTTGACTGCCTCGTCAAATCAAAGATTCCAGCTCCTCGAAGCCTGCTTCAGTCCATAAATGGATCTCTGAAGTTTGCACACCTTCCTCGGACTCTTAGGATCGACAAAACCCTCAGGTTGTGTCATGTACACATCCTCGACCAAATTCCCATTAAGGAATGCGGTCTTGACATCCATCTGCCATATCTCGTAGTCATAATACGCAGCTATGGCCAGCAGAATCCATATGGATTTAAGCATCACGACAGGTGAAAAGGTTTCATCATAGTCTATACCATGAATCTGCCGAAATCCTTTCGCGATGAGTCGTGCCTTATAGGTATGCACGATGCCACCCATGTCGGTTTTCTTCTTGAAAACCCACTTGCATCCAATGGTCTTAATACCATCGAACGAATCGACCAAAGTCCATACTTTGTTGTCGTACATGGATTGCATCTCAGACTCCATGGCCTGGTGCCATTTCTCGGAATCGGAACTCGCCACAGCCTCTGAATACGACGTAGGCTCGTCATGTTCTAATAACATGAGTTTGGTCGTTTCCAGTCACAAGAAATCTGTATCTTGTAGGCTCTTGGCGAATTCTACCAGATCTCCGAGGTTCACTAGGAGGTGTTGTCTCAACATCTTGTGACACAGGTTGAACCGATTCGACCTGTTCACTCAGTTCTTCGACTATTTGTGGTTCTCGAACTTCTTCGAGATCTATTCTACTCCCACTAACTCTCTTTGAGAACTCTCTCTCCAAGAAGGATCCATTCCGAGCAACAAACACTTTGTTCTCAGATGGGTTGTAGAACCAGTACCCTTTAGTTTCCTTAGGGTAACCCACAAATATGCATTTATCAGACTTGGCGGATAGCTTATCAGAAGCCAGACATTTCACATCAATGTCGCATCTCCAAATCTTCATAAATGCTAACCTGGGACGCTTCTCAGTCCATATCTCATATGGTGTCTTGTGAACCGACTTTATTGGACAGTTGTTCAGTATAAGCGCTGCCGTTTCCAAGGCGTAACCCCAAAAGGATTTAGGAAGATCGACCTGACTCATCATAGACCGTACCGTATCTAATAGGGTCCGGTTCCTCCTCTCAGACATTCCATTCCACTGTGGCGTTCCAGGTGGAGTCAGGTGTGAGACAATCCCACAATCTGCCAGATAGTCAGTGAACTCTTGGCTCATATACTCGCCACCTCGATTAGATCGAAGCAACTTGATCCTCTTGCCAAGTTGGTTCTGCACTTCGTTTCTGAAAGTCTTGAACAATTCAAGCATTTCAGGAAGTATCAATCGATCCAGGGCATGTTTTAATCACCAAGAGTTGAAAGCACAACTCCTCTACACGTATCCACACCGACGGGATGAATTCCAACACTTTGGACCGTATCTGCTAGGATTTGTGAAGTGATTAGGGTTTCCGAGACTTGGGATCGAATCCCGGGAACTAGAACCTCAAAAGAACGATTTCTCTTGTGTTCTAGATCTGTCTAGGAGTTCAGAATAACTCTCTTTTAGTTAGGACGGCGTCCCATAATCCTTATATTAAGTCTGCAACCTTAATCCTTGTAAAAAGAAAACTTTTCCGAGATCTGACTCGGTCCGAGTCAGAACTTTGACTCGGTCGAGTCAGAACGAATCAGCCAAGCCCATCATCAACTTTTGACTCGGTCCATTTAGAGTTGACTCTGTCCGAGTCAAAACTTTGACGCGGTCCGAGTCAAAACATCAGCCAAGCCCAAAACAATTTCTGGGCTTCGACTCGCATGGAACTGACTCAGTCCGAGTCAAAGTTTTGACTCGGACAGAGTCAGAAGGCTGAAACCGTCCCGACACTCTGATTTGATCCGAAAACCGTTTGTTCGACCAAATTCAAGTCTTCCTTTCCGATACTTCACATATAAGTCCATCCCTAATGGTGTGTGACCCTGTAGGCCCATTCGCAGTGGTAGCAGCCTCGAGAACCATTCCCGATCTACAAGTCATGGTTAGTCTCTAGCAAGACGCCATGACCACCCACGTTGAATTGAGTTAGAGGTGATCTAACCAAGGCAGTAACAGCTCGAGTTCCGATCCTTTGTCTCACGATATCATATGTTGAACAAGGGCATGGTGTGAGCCACCCTTCCAGTTCAACTGCCTTCTCATCTTGGCAAATCGACTGATAAAATAGATGTACATTCATCTATAGCGTGGCCACGCATTTTCACAGTCCGATTTCCACGAGGGACCCAGCGACATCTCTCCTGTTAAGGAGGTGACAAGTCCCATATTGCATGTCTACTATCTCCATATGATTCATGAACGTATCTGGTCAACGCCGTTATAATCATCCGATTAAAGACGACGTTTGACGCAATCAAGACACGCCACTCCTCATGATTGTGATTTGCATCCAATGCATATGATCATCATCATCAATCACACATTATGTTGGTCTTAATTCATCACTGTTCCCACAATGAAAACTGAGCAGGGAGTTTAGAATCATCTGCAATGATTCATGGATATCTACCGAAATATAACAAACATGCCAATAATATCACGGGAAATGTCATATCACGGATTATCGTAGAGCATTACAACCAACACCACAGTGAAGAAACTACTCCATAAATATGAAGAGACACGAGTTCAAGACAAGAAAACAAAATATCATGAAACAAGACAGAGAAAGAAAGCTTAGTCGATTTTTCGTTGTCACAATCTTCTCTCTGGCTCCTCAATGATCCTTCTTGCTCTCTCTCGATGAAGAAATGAAGAAAACAATGCATAAACTATGGAGAAAGTGGTAGAAAACGTCGACCTCGGGCCTAGGGCAGCCTCCGGATCCCCTTTTGCGTCTGTCCACATCGTTATATATAGGCATTTCGTGAATCTAGACGTTTAAACCTCGATATCGATGTTCTAAACGTCGATATTTTCTTGATCTCTATGGTTTTGAAACGTCGATATCGATGTTCAAAAACATCGATATTTTGCAACCCAGATCTCTATGTTATAAAACATCGATAAAGATGTTCTAAAACATCGATATTTTGGCTACTCAGATCTCTAGGTTTTAAACATCGATATCGATGTTCCAAAACATCGATATTTCAGCAACCCAGATCTCTAGGTTTTAAACATCGATATCGATGTTCCAAAACATCGATATTTCAGTACTAGCTGACATAGTCTCGGTATTTTGCTCATAACTTTCTGCTCCGATGTCGGAATTGGACGATCTTGGTGTCTATGCGTAGCTATTGAAGAGACTTTCCAATGATATATAGCATGCCTGATTTGGAACTGTATAGAGAAAGTTATGGGGCTCGCAATATGTAATTGCTGCAAGCCTTCCCGTTTTTCCTCTCGAACAACCCAGAATGCACTCGTTTCGCCCGTGGTATGTCCATGACTGTCTGCGATTGCCGACCTGGTCCATTTTAGCTCCTACATACATCCTTTTAGCTCTATTTTCGTCCAAATACGCAAATATACCTGAAATCACATCAAAGAGCAAAGAAAACGGTTTTCGTGCCTAAAATGCCATCTAATTCCTAAATTTATGTGGAATAGAGGAGTGAAATGCACCTAAAACTATAGAACAATAACGTCAAAATATGGTGTCATCAACTCCTCCAGACTTAAACTTTGCTTGTCCTCGAGCAAAACTCGAAAATGATGAGTGTAGAAAACGATTGAGACATCAATGTGAATCATCATGGGAATCAAAAGCTAAACCTCTATCTGACCTAGCTCACCGTGAATAATAATCAAGTCCGTCTACTATGATCTCTCTCTCTAAAGAATAGTCTATCCTAACCATGGAATCTATACCGCTACTTGAAACCAATCTAAGGATTTCTATCGTCTACCAAACATGTTTCTCGAACCTAATCACCATTCTACTTAATCGTATCTAGTCTACGCATTCAAAGCTCATTTTTTTTCTCTTCTTTTTTTTTATTTTCCATTTTTTTTCTTTTCATCTAAATCTAGATCTTTCTTTTACAATTGCTAGCATCTCGGGTTTCTAGGACGTTGAAGTTGAAGGATTCCTAATCGCTCTTTTTGTCGATTTTTAGACCCACAACTTAGACCTGGACCATCACGATTTTTAGACCCACAAATTATACCTGAATCAAAAAGGGTAGAAAACACTTAGCTCGCGATGTTCGTTCACTCGCGCTTAAGTCTGCCTACGTCAATCGCATTGCTAGCTTCCGCATCTCTAGGTCCACACTAGAAGCATTAACGTTCGCTATCATTGTTCCTAGGTCGAATTAAGAATTCCTTATCAAGTCCAACCTATGCGTTCAGAATTAATAATTGAACCTATCTTATGAACGAATTCCGGTTTAACTAATCCAAATCCCTTTGTAATTAACTAAATCAAGTTCAATTCATACAGGTGATCAATCTGATGAAAGCATTAAGATCAATTCATAAAACTGGATAAACAATGATATCATAATCTCTTATAAAAGAACCAAACAAATCCAGTACATAGGCAAATCCATAACCCACAGTGAAGAAAGTACTCCATAAACATGGAGAGACACGAGTTCAAGACAAGAAAACAAAACATCATGAAACAAGATAGAGAAAGAAAGGGGGCATTATAAAAAATGCCCTTACTTTGCTACAAAAGACTTCATGGCATACCTCTCACTTGGCGGAAAAAAAAAATCTTCACACAATACCTTTATAAATGTATTCTTCCCATTATACCCTCATGCACCTTTCTTTAATTAATTGATTTATATTTCTCTCTGTTCATATTTCTCTCTCCTCTTATTCTCTCTCCTCGTATTTCTCTCATATAATATTTCTCTCTCTCCATGTTTCTCTCTCCTCGTGGTTCTCTCTCCTCGTATACTGGTCACACCATTCAAAAAATATCTACACTGGTCATTTTTAACCCCGAATTTTTTTTCTAACCCTTTTTTTGGTCGTACAATACACTCTAAAAGTGTTAAATTCTCGAAATTCGCTCAATGTGACCAGTGTGACCATGAGATATGCGTGTGAAAACACTGACTCAATTCATCTGCTGAAGGCTAAAATAAGGTCTACACACTGTCATACGGTATAATTTAACTTTAAAAGAATGTTTAGAGGTGGATAAAACAACAAATTTACGAACACAAAGTTACATTGGTCCAAAGTATTTCTAAAACACTACTATCACTTATGAGATTCGTTTTATGATCGTAGCTTTCGATCAGATAATACTCATCAACTTTCGACCGCAATTTCTTTTTCGAACCTTTTCTTTAGTCATACATTACGCTCTAAAAGTGTTGAATTCTCGAAATTTGTTCACTGTGACCAGTGTGACCAGTGTGACCATCGAGATATGGATACATGTGAAAACACTGGTCCAATTCATCTGTTGAAGGCTAAAATAAGGTCTATACACTGTAATACGATATAATTTAACTTTATAAGAATGTTTTAGAGGCGGATAAAACAACAAATTTACGAACACAGAGTTACATTGGTCCAAAGTGTTTCTAAAACACTACTATCATTTATGAGATTCGTTTTATGATCATAACTTTCGATCGGATAATGCTCATCAACTTTCGACCACGATTTCTTTTTCGAACCTTTTCTTTGGTCATATATTACGCTCTAAAAGTGTTGAATTTTCGAAATTTGTTCAGTGTGACCAGTGTGACCATCGGGATATGCATACATGTGAAAACACTGGTCCAATTCATCTGTTGAAGGCTAAAATAAGGTCTATACACTATAATACGATATAATTTAACTTTATAAGAACGTTTTAGAGGCGGATAAAACAACAAATTTACGAACACAAAGTTACATTGGTCCAAAGTGTTTCTAAAACACTACTATCATTTATGAGATTCGTTTTATGATCATAATTTTCGATCGGATAATGCTCATCAACTTTCGACCACGATTTCTTTTTCGAACCTTTTCTTTGGTCATATATTACGCTCTAAAAGTGTTGAATTTTCGAAATTTGTTCAGTGTGACCAGTGTGACCATCCGGATATGCATACATATGAAAACACTGGTCCAATTCATCTGTTGAAGGCTAAAATAAGATCTATACAGTGTAATACGGTATAATTTAAATTTATACGAACGTTTTAGAGGCGGATAAAACAACAAATTTACGAACACTACTATCATTACGAGATTCGTTTTATGATCGTAACTTTCGATCGGATAATGCTCATCAACTTTCGACCATGATTTCTTTTTCGAACCTTTTCTTTAGTCATATATTACGCTCTGAAAGTGTTGAATTCTCGAAATTTGTTCAATGTGACCATCGGGATATGCATACATATGAAAACCAATGGGTGTTTTTCCTACAAAGTATTCCTCAAGATCCAGCGTGACTAGTGTGACCAACTAATACAATATGTAACTAGCGTGATCAGATAATATAACAGTGTGACTAGTGTGACCAATGTGAATTTTTAACTGTGTGATCAATGTGACTAGTGTGATCAGTGTGACCAATATAAAATTTTAATTGTATGACCAGTGTGACTAGTGTGACCAACTAATACAACAATGTGACTAGTATGATCAGATAATATAACAGTGTGACTAGTGTGACCAATGTGAATTTTTAACTGTGTGACCAATATGAATTTTTAATTGTATGATCAGCGTGACTAGTGTGACCACCTAATACAACAGTGTAACTAGTGTGATCAGATAATATAACAGTGTGACTAGTGTGACCAATATGAATTTTTAACTGTGTGACCAATGTGACTAGTGTGACCAATATGAATTTTTAATTGTATGACCAGCGTGACTAGTGTGACCAACTAATACAACAATGTGACTAGTATGATCAGATAATATAACAGTGTGACTAGTGTGACCAATGTGAATTTTTAACTGTGTGACTAGTGTGACTAGTGTGACCAGTGTGACCAATATGAATTTTTAATTGTATGACCAACGTGACTAGTGTGACCAACTAATACAACAGTGTGACTAGTGTGATCAGATAATATAACAGTGTGACTAGTGTGACCAATGTGAATTTTTAACTACGTGACCAGTGTGACTAGTGTAACCAGTGTGACCAATACGAATTTTTAATTATATGACTATCGTGACTAGTGTGATCAGATAACATAACAGTGTGATTAGTGTGACCAATGTAAATTTTTAACTCTGTGACCAGTGTGATTAGTGTGACCAGTGTGACCATATAAATACATGATGTCGCTTCTTGGAATTTGGTACTACTTGTTTCTCTTGATTCACCTCTTCCACTGTAAATTTTCTATCCTTTTCCACTTTTTCTTTTTTAACTTGTTTTATTTTTTGTTTTTTTCTTGGTTTTTCTATCAAAATTATATCAATCCCTTTGTTTTTTTTTTCTGCATTTTTGTCTGATGTACAATCGACGAATGAAGTCTTTGTTTGATTTTTGTTCGATAGAGAACTCATTTTTGTTTGATTTATGATAAACAGAAAGTTGAGAATTAATAATAGAAAGAATTGTTGTGAAAGACGAAATAAAGATGAAGAGAAGAGAGAGAAATTTTTGAATTTTGTTTTAAAAATAATTAAATTTATGGAAAATTGTAGAACATGAAAAAAGTAACCATCCTTCCTTCTTGTTGCGCCACGTATTGTTTTCATTAAGGTCAATTATGTCTTTTGCTCATTTAGTTTTTTTTTTTTTGAAAAAGTAAAGTTTTGGAGGGTATGCCATGAAGTCTATGTAGCAAAGTAAGGGTATTTCTGCTATATTGCCGAAAGAAAGTTTAGTCGATTTTTCATTGTGGTAGAAAACGAAAAACAATGCAGAAACAATGGAGAAAGTGCTAGAAAACGTCGACCTCGGGCCTAGGGCGGCCTCCAGATCCTCTTTTGTGTCTGTCCACATCGTCATTTATAGGCATTTCGTGAATCTATACGTTAAAACCTCGATATCGATGTTCTAAACGTCGATATTTTCTAGATCTCTATGTTTTTGAAACGTCGATATCGATGTTCCAAAACATCGATATTTTACAACCTAGATCTCTATGTTATAAAACATCGATATTTTGGAAACTCAGATCTCTAGATTTTAAACATCGATATCGATGTTCCAAAACATCGATATTTCGGCAACCCAGATCTCTAGGTTTTAAACATCGATATCGATGTTCCAAAATATCGATATTTCGGTACTAGTTGACATAGTCCCGGTATTTTGCTCATAACTTTCTGTTCCGATGTCGGAATTAAACGATCTTGGTGTCTGTGCGTAGCTATTGAAGAGTACTTTCCAATAATATATAGCAGCCTGATTTGGACCTGTGTAGAGAAAGTTATGGGGCTCACAATATGTGAGTTCTGTAAGCCTTCCCGTTTTTCCTCTCGAACAACCCAGAATGCATTCGTTTCGCCCGTGATATGTCCGTGATTGCCACCTGGTCCATTTTAGCTCTTAAATACACCGTTTTAGCTCTATTTTCGTCCAAATATGCAAATATACCTGAAATCACATCAAAGAACAAAGAAAACTGTTTTCATGCCTAAAATGCCGTCTAATTCGTAAATTTATGCGGAATAGAGGAGTGAAATGCACGTAAAACTATAGAAAAATAACGTCAAAAATATGGTGTCATCAACGAGCAAGTCATAGAGCCGAGCCACCACTTATTCGTGCTAGAGCTCGAGCTCTTCGTGTCACGCTTACCAAAGCCATCACTCACGCTCTCCACGGAATCCGGGATCACGACGACGATGATACTTCTTTTTTTTCAGACAAATCCCGACCCGGAATATTTTCACCATTTAGGCCGACGCCACTTAGGCCCACAAACAAAGACCAGGCCCATTCTATCAAGCCCAACGGCCACTTAGTCTACAACGGCTCTATTTGTCATTAATTATAGATGTCTTGCATGTTGATTTTAACTTTAATGTGTTTATTTTCTATAAAACTCCTTGAACATTGGTAATTGACACGTTTTTTTTTGCAATCTAGAAAGTTTCCTATTGAGTTTGAGAGTTTCTCTCCTCCCCTTTGATCTGGTTTGTCCGATCTACGGTGTGTACGAGATCTTCGAGCTTGGTGTGTTCGGCTCTCTCCTTGGTTTGTCCGAGGCCATCTTCGCCTTCGCTCCTTCGTTTTCGGCCATATAATCAAACCTCTTTCGAAATCGGCAGCTGCGAGAGTGAGCCAGTGATTGAGAGTGGTTTCCATCATCTTCCCCTTCGAATATCTTCCCTTTCGGTCGTGAATTCGAGCACCACATTAGTAAGTCGGTGATTGCGATCCGAAAACAACCTCCATCCTCTCCGTGCGTACATCAGAGAGGCATCTTAACCTCTAATTTCTGAAGCATATAAAAAAATCTAGAAAACTGTGTACCCTCAGCATGCTTCTTCAATGTAGAAGGAAACGGAACGGGTGGTACCTTAGGTGGAGGAGCTACATATGGTTGTTCGGCTTCCTCTGCATTCACCTGAGGCGTCTCGTTTGCAATGGCTTTCCCTTTCTCTTCAGCAGTGTATCTAGACGTCGTCCCTTTTTTCAGTGGTAGTAATAGGGACTGTCTCAGGTAGGCTCTCTCCACTTATAAGCTGAATGACATTGACGTGTTCTCATGGATTCGGTTCGGGCTTTCCAGGAAATGTGCCCTGCTATCTAGAGTATTTTGATACAAGCTGCGCAATCTGCATGTCCACAAGCTTCAGATGAGCCTCAATCCCGTCTAATCTCCTCTCAAAAGTCTCTTGCTTATTCCTTATGTCCTGCATCTCATTTTTCAACTCGAAGAATGATTTTTTCTGATCATGCATAAGCTGAGCAATCATTGATTTGATGTCAGAATCGTCGCTCTTGTCTGGCTGTTGTACTTGGTAACCCTGATATTGTCCTTGTTGTCTCATCTGATGAAAAGCGGGAGGACATTGAGGGTTTCTAGGAATATTCTGTTGTTGTGCATCCAATGCTCCAGTCGGATTACCATAGGCGAGAGCCGGATGGTTCCGGTTGTTCAAATTTTGGAGATTGGAAAGATGCTGGTATTGATTTTTCTCGACATAAGTAACGTTCTCCACTGTTTCCTCTAGCTCGGGCGGTGTCTGATTGACCAAGAACATCCCTGGCTGTAAATTCTGCTGGTTCGAACAGCTCTTAGCTCCCAGATGGAGCTTGATAGTCGCTAGCTCAGACATGACAGCTTTCAAAACCGCAGATTCTCCTGTATCCATCGGAGCCATGGGTCATCTATTGCTATCTCCGGACATCCCTTTATCCTTAGCCATCTTCGCAATCTGAATCTCAAGGTGTCAAAGGGAATCTCATAAACGCTCCCTCCACATGTTGCATCCATCCAAGCTCTGGTATCATGTCGTAATCCATGGATGAATGTGGATAACAACAACCGTTTATCCATGCCGTGATGTGGACAAAGGCGCTGATAGCCTTTAAATCTCTCCCATGTGTCATATAGACTCTCATCACTCTCCTGAGTGAAGATGTGTATAGTTCTCTGTGCAACTCGGGTCTTCTCCGGGGAATAATATTTCGCCATGAATTGCTCCTCTAGCTCTTCTCACGTCCTAATCGAGTTCGGCTCAAGGGTGTAGAGCCAATTTCTTGCCCGGTCCATCAATGAAAAAGGAAAGGCCTCCAAATATACATCCTCGATAGTCATCCCTCGTGCCTTCCTAACAGATCTGCACAACATCTGAAACTTAGTCAAGTGGGCAATGGGATCCTCTGTAGGCCGCCTCTGAAACTCGCCTGACTAAACATCGTGATGCACTGTGGCGGTAGCTCAAAACTGTCTACGGGCGGTCTGTTGATGCATGATAGGAGTTGGGTGTGCTTCGGTGCAATGTAAGAACCCAAAGTCTCATCTGCAATGTAAGTAGCTTCGCCCTCGATTCGCTGATCGTAGAGCGGATTCATGTGCTCCTAGTTCATGTGATTTTGATTCTCCTGATGCTCCTCATCATGAACTGCACGCTCTTGTTGACGGTCTTGCGAACTGCTTGACCTTGACATTGCTTCTCCTCTCTGCTGCAATCGGATATCCCTGAAGTCCGCTCAATCTCTAGATCGTAGACTAGGTTTTATCTCCGAGTAGAGCTCCTTAACATGCACTAGAATCCTGCAAACGACAAAGAAAAGGAAGAACTCGAGACCAAGTGAATCCACATAAACTAAAGAAAACAAAAAAGAAAAAAGAAAACAAAAACCAAAGCAAATATCGAAAAACCTAAAAACCTAAAAAACTCTAAAAACCACGACTCTATCTAAACACAAGCAAAGATCTAGAATCAATAAAGATCTAGAAATAGGCTAACCAGTCGCCAGCAACGGCGCCTAAAACTTGATACATGTGTACCGAGTCTAGAATTTGTAACCCGATTCACAACTCACCGCAAGGATATGGATCGACGTAATACGGGGTCGAACGCAAGGATCAATAGCTAAATCTAAACCTAATTGAGATTGAATTAAAGCACCTCACTGATCTGCTCTGCAAGGAAGCTGATTTCGAGTTTACGACTGAGTGCGATATTGCTTTTCATGCCCTAAAGACAGTTTTGATATCTGCTCCTATCATTCAACCACCAAATTGGGATCTACCTTTTGAAATCATCTGTGACGCCAGTGACTACGCAGTTGGCGCAGTTCTCGGTCAGCGTACAGATAAAAAACTTCACGCTATCTACTACGCAAGCCAAACTCTAGATGATGCTCAGACGAACTACACCACGATAGAGAAAGAAATGCTTGCTATTGTCTTCGCGTTCGAGAAGTTCCGATCCTATCTCACCGAATCCAAAGTCATTGTTTACACGGATCACGCCACACTCAGGTATCTCCTGTCCAAGAAAGATGCTAAACCACGACTTATCCGATGGACGCTACTTTTACAGGAGTTTGACTTAGAAATCCGGGATAGAAAATGGACAGAGAATGGCATTGCAGACCATCTCTCACGACTCCAGATTCCCGAGTTGATCCCAATCGACGATTCGCTTCGAGGCGAACAAATCATGGCGATTTCCATACAGTCTGAAGCTCCTTGGTATGCGGATTATGTTAATTACCTGGTTAGTGGCCTCCTTCCTCCTGAGCTAAATTACAACGGGAGAAAGAAATTTCTCCATGACGTCCGTGATTTTTTCTGGAATGAGCCATTCCTATTCAAGCGAGGTAAAGACGGACTGTTCAGACGATGTATACCCGAGGATGAGATTCAGCGAGTAACCTTCCATTGTCACTCTTCAAACTATGCCGGTCACTACGCTAGTTCCAAGACAGCAAGATCTTTCAAGCAGGTTTCTACTGGCCCTCTCTCTTTAAAGATGTTCACCAGTTTGTCTCTTCTTGTGATGCGTGACAGCGTACCGGAAACATCTCCCGCCGTCATGAAATGTCGCAGCAGTTCATCCTGGAGGTTGAACCTTTCGATGCCTGGGGGATTGACTTTATGGGTCCTTTCCCTCCTTCTTGTGGGAATCTTTACATCGTAGTTGCCATTGACTACGTCACCAAATGGGTGGAAGCAATTGCCAGTCCAACAAACGATTCTAAAGTCGTCTCTCGGATGTTTCAGCGAATCATCTTCCCTCGATTTGGAATATCACGCGTTCTAATCAGTGATGGTGTGATGTACGCTCGGACTTTGCGGAAGGGCTGTTTCCAGAGAGAGTATGGACTAGGATCGATCACCGGCCAAAATGGCACTCGAATTCGATCTAGTTCGGAAGATGAGTGGGTAAGGGATGGATGGGTTCCGGGGTCAATCTCTGATCAGATTGATGCTCGACTTTAATCCCGAAACGGAGAGATGAACGAAGGATAGAAGGTGGATTCGGACAAACCAAATTGCTCCTCGAACGAACCAAGGTTGAATCTCGGATGAACCAAGAAAGGAACTCGGAAAAACCATGCTAGAATGCACGACACTAAGTGGAGAGGATTCTGAAAAAATAATACTTAGTTTGAAAAATGATCAAAAGATGATTACAAAATGAGTTCTACATGATTTAAATGGAAAATAACAACAACTAGATATTAAATGCAACTCTTCATGCAAGGCTACAGAATTCTCGTCATTAATGAGGTAGGTAGGAGTCTACTGGCTGTTGGAGAAGTTAGCTTGCCCTCCAAGAAGCTTCCTTTGAGTGTTGTCTTGAGTTTGAAGCAATCTATTCTTGGCAAGTGAGGATAAGTCGGGTCTTGCCCTTTCTGAATGCAAATGGGCACGCATCTTTGTCGTTTGGCTCGTTCAAAACATGAGACACGAAGGCATTGAATTATTGTCGGAGTGCTCATGTCTTGGATCGTGTAAGGGGAGGATCCGTGCGAATCGGGATTGGAATTATGTACGGTTTTGATGCAGCCACGTTTGGTTTCTTGCTCGTCATTTGGTTAGGCGGATCTTCATCTTCCGGTTCAGCTCCTAGCTCCGGTTCAGCTCCTAGCTCCGAGTATGCTCCCTCGTTCAAGCTCCCTTCCATTATGTCGTCTATGTTCTGGATGTCCTCATCATTTCCTCCCTCTTGAGAAGATTTCGTTCTCGAAATGTTTTCACCTGCATCAAAAGGAAGTAGATCAGTCACATTAAAAGAATTAGACACATTATAATCATCGGGTAGCTCCAATTGATAAGCATTATCATTAATTCGTTTAATCACTCGAAAAGGGCCATCGCCTCTAGGTGCTAGTTTGGATTTGCGTTTATCCGGGAAACGCTCAGATCTAAAATGCAACCAAACCCAACCGCCTTCCTTGAATGTCATCGATTTTCGGCCTTTGTTGGCTTGACGTGCGTATTGCTCGGTTCGATGAGCGATTTGTCGTCGGACCTTTTGGTGAAGTTCCTTGACGAATTTAGCTTTCTTGTCGCCATAAAAATTGGCGAACTCATGATCCGGAAGTGTTAGGAGGTCCAAAGGCGTAATCGGGTTGAAAAAGTAAACGATTTCAAATGGAGAGTGCCTTGTTGTGGAATGAACAGCCGGGTTGTAGGCAAACTCAATGTGAGGTAGACACTCGACCCAATTGCCTAAGTTCTTACCGATGGTAGCTCTGAAAAGAGTAGATAGCGTGCGGTTCACTACCTCGGTTTATCCATCCGTTTGCGGATGACATATCGTAGAGTAAACGAGTTTTGTGCCAATCCTTTTCCATAGCGTTCGCCAAAAATGGCTGAGAAATTTGGAATCTCGATCCGACACTCGGGATGCCATGAAGACAGATTATTTCCTTAAAGAATAAATCAGCAATATGTTTGGCATCGTCCGTTTTGGCACAAGGCACAAAATGCGCTATTTTCGAAAACCGATCAACAATAACAAAGATGGAGTCCTTGTGTTGTATATTAGGAAGGCCTAGGACGAAATCCATCGAAATATCTACCCAAGGATGAGTAGGGATCGGTAATGGCATGTAAAGTCCGTGAGGGTGCTCTTTTGATTTCGCTCGATGGCACTCAATGCATCTAGCATAAAACCTCCGAACATCTTTCTTAAGATGGGGCCAATAGAAATGCTCTTGAACTATGGCCAAGGTCTTATCTACTCCGAAGTGTCCAGCAAGAGCTCCTCCATGAGCCTCTCGGAGTATCACATCTCTCATCGATCCTTGAGGAATACATAGGCGCTTGTCACGGAAAAGAAATCCGTCGTGCAAATAGAAAGGTCCATGGGCACCATGTTTACATTCCTCTACGATGGTTGCAAAGTCAGGATCAATTATGTAGCGCTCCTTAGTATACTCAAATCCGAGCATTCTTGCTTCCATAACCGATATCAAGGCGTGGCGTCGAGACAATGCATCGGCCACTACATTGTCTTTTCCCTTTTTGTACTTAATGACATACGGGAATGTCTCGATGAAGTCTAGCCACTTAGGATGCCTTTTCTTGAGAGTATTCTGACCCTTAAGATATTTTAGGGTCTCATGATCTGAATGTATGACAAACTCCTTGGCAAGAAAGTAGTGCTGCCACGTTTCCAACGCTCTAACCAAAGCGTAAAGTTCTTTATCGTATGTCGGGTATTTAAGAGTAGCCCCGCTGAGTTTTTCACTAAAGTATGCTACAGGCTTTTTCTCTTGCATTAGGACAGCTCCTATGTCGATTCCGAATGCATCGCACTCGATTTCAAAAGTCTTATCAAAGTTCAAAAGAACTAATACCGGTGCGCTAGTAAGGTTATCCTTAAGGGCTTGGAAAGCTTTCTCCTGCTTAATTTCCCACTTAAAAGGGACGTCTTTCTTAATCACAGTAGTGAGGGGAGCGACTAGACTGCTAAAGTCTTGCACGAAGTCGTCGGTACAAACTTGCCAACCCGTGAAAGCTTCGGACTTGTCCGATGGTAGTGGGAGTCAGCCATTCCTGAATGGCTTTAATCTTTTCCTCGTCGACTTTCAACCCTTTAGAGCTGACTATAAAGCCTAGGAAGACTATCTCATCCTTGCAAAACGAACATTTCTTTAAGTTCACATATAGGCTTTCTTTCCTATGGGTAGTCAAAACCTGCTCTAGGTGCGACACATGCTCGTCCTCATTATGGCTATAGATGAGGATGTCGTCAACATAGACCACGACGAATTTCCCGATAAAAGCTCTCAAGATCTGGTTCATAAGTCGCATGAAAGTGCTCGGGGCGTTCGTAAGCCCGAAAGGCATAACGAGCCACTCATATAGTCCTTGTTTCGTTTTGAAGGCGGTTTTTCATTCATCGCCTTCCTTCATCCGCACTTGGGAGTAGCCACTCTTAAGATCTATCTTCGAAAAGATCGTGGCTCCGCTCAACTCACCAAGCATATCATCTAGCCTCAGAATCAGATGCCTATATTTAACCATAATATTGTTGATGGCTCAACAATCCACACACATCCGCCATGTTCCATCCTTCTTTGGTACTAGAAGTACCGGAACAACACATGGACTGAGGCTTTCGCGGATGTACCCCTTGTTCAGAAGCTCTTGTATTTGTTTTTCGAGCTCTTTGGTTTCCTCGGGGTTCACCGGGAATAAGATCGATTTGGTGCTCGATTCCTCGAATAGGAGGAAGACCGGCGGGTATTTCTTCTGGAAATACATCTCTAAATCGCTCAAGAAGTCGACTAATAGCTGGACTATCATTTGATGCTTCGGTCCGCAAGCTCATGAGGTCCTTAAAGACCAGAAGAAGCACCGTTTGCTCTTGTCTAATAGCCTTGTCGACCTGACTAGCCTTAAGGTAAAAGTTCCCTTTCTTCGGCTCGGTTTCCTTTTGTTGTGCACGAGCGAGTATTGGTTGGCCCTACCATCGTGGGTTACTTCTCTATCGAACTGCCAAGGCCGACCCAGTAGCATATGTCCCGCTTGCATGGGATCGACGTCACACATGACCTCGTCATGATAACGCCCAATACTAAAGGGGATCTTAACTCTCTCGCTCACCTTGATCTCCCCTTAGTTGTTAAGCCATTAAAGCTTATAGGGGTGTAGGTGTTTCTCGGTGGTTAAGCCAAGCTTCTTCACCATGTAATCACTCGCAACATTGGTGCATGACCCACTATCAATGATCATACCGCATACTTTTCCTTGTACGGTACATCGCGTATGGAATATAGTCTCTCTCTTGGCCGTCTCATCCGGGTTTATAAAGCTCTGATACCAAAATGATGTAGCTCGAACTTTGCAGAAGGGCTGTTTCCGGAGAGAGTATGGACTAGGATCGATCACCGGCAAAGTGGCACTCGAATTCGATCTAGTTCGGAAGATGAGTGGGTAAGGGATGGATGGGTTCTGGGATATATCTCTGATCAGATTGATGCTCGACTTTGATCTCGAAACGGAGAGATGAACGAAGGATAGAAAGTGGATTCGGACAAACCAAATCGCTCCTCGAGCGAATCAAGGTTGAATCTCGGACGAACCAAGAAAGGAACTCGGACAAACCAAGCTAGAATGCTCGACACTAAGTGGAGAGAATTCTGAAAAAAATAATACTTAGATTGAAAAATGATCAAAAGGTGATTACAAAATGAGTTCTACATGATTTAAATGGAAAACAATAACAACTAGAAATTAAATGCAACTCTTCATGCAAGGCTGCAGAATTCTGGTCATTAATGAGGTAGGTGGGAGTCTACTAGCTGTTAGAGAAGTTAGCTTGCTCTCCAAAAAGCTTCCTTTGAGTGTTGTCTTGAGTTTGAAGCAATCTATTCTTGGCAAGTGAGGACAAGTCGGGTCTTGCCCTTTCCGAACGCAAATGGTCACGCATCTCCGTCGTTTGGCTCGTTCACAACATGAGACACGAAGGCATTGAATTGTTGTCGGAGTGCTCGTGTCTTGGATCATGTAAGGGGAGGATCCGTGCGAATCGGGATTGGAATTGTGTACGGTTTTAATGCAGCCACGTTTGGTTCCTTGCTCATCATTTGGTTAGGCGGATCTTCATCTTCTGGTTCAGCTCCTAGCTCCGATTCAGCTCCTAGCTCCGAGTATGCTCCCTCGTTCAAGCTCCCATCCGTTATGTCGTCTATGTTCTGGATGTCCTCATCATGGTGGAACCCACTTTGTGAACCGAGTAATCGACACTCTACTAAAGAAGTACAAAGTTCAACACCGCGCCACCACTCCTTATCATCCGCAGACTAGCGGTCATGTTGAGATCTCTAACCGCGAGATCAAGTCTATTTTGGAAAAGACGGTATCATGCTCTCGCAAGGATTAATCCAGAAACTCGATGATGCAGTTTGGGCATACAGATTTGCTTTCAAGACCTCTATTTGCATGACCCCTTTTCAGCTAGTATACGGTAAAGCCTGTCATCTACCGGTTGAATTGGAACATAAGGTGTTGTGGGCTCGTTGAACTATGATCTCAAGTCCGCATCAGATAAGCGCATCCTGCAACTCCATCATCTTGAGGAGATTCGTCTAGATGCCTACGAGAATGCAAAAATCTACAAGGAATGTACTAAGCGTCGGCACGATCGTCACATTATCGATCGCTCCTTCCAGGTAAACGATCGTGTCCTTGTATTCAATTCTCGTCTGCGATTATTTCCAGGTAAGCTGAAGTCTAGGTGGTCCGACCCATTCACGATAAAAAACGTCCCCGACCATGGCGCAATCAAGCTCTGGAATTCCGATGGTAAACCGTTCAAAGTCAATGCTCAACGGGTGAAGCTATACAATCCTGAGGATCCAACCACTGAGAGAGGTATTCTTCCTCTCTCTATTCCCCACATCGCCTAATCCCATCATGGTCGTTGCTCACGACCCTAAACGAGCATGTTCGGATTTCCGGACCCGTATCGTTTTCTCGTATATTATTGTATATATACCGTTTTGTCTTTTTATTTTTCCTATTTCCATTTCTGCTTTCCTTGCGCTCTCACTCTCCGCACAGGTCCTGACTTTATCGGAATGCCTGAAGACCCGATCGTGTCGCACGCCTGGACCCGATCGTGTCATGCACCAGTTCTGACATTTTCACCCAGCACCTAGACCCGATCGTGTCATTACTTCATAACACGATCGTGTCACAACATTTTCCGAAAAAGCAAATGTGCATAAGACCCGATCGTGTGGCTTTCACTCACACGATCATGTGTCTCCAGGTAAGTCGTGGGGCCTTACGATTTAACCCTACCTTTCACCTACCACATCATTTGTTTCACTCTTCTCATCTCCCCTTCGCCGTTCACCCCTCCACCATCATCTGCCCTCCTCACCGCCGGCCCCACCATCACTTCCTTCGTCGGGCTCTCTCTCTCTCTCTCTCTCTCTCTCTCTCTCTCTCTCTCTCTCTCTCTCTCTCTCTCGCTCTCTCTTTCTCCTTCTTTCTCCAGCTCTCTCTCAGCCGGGTTGGATCTACCGAAATCGGTAAACTCTCTCACTATTCCGTGTTAGATCTAGTCTCTCTTGCTAGGCTTAGTCGGATTGGGTTGTCTTGCATCTCTGTTCCATGAGAATTTCTAGGATTAAGCCGACATTTGTGTTGATTTTGCTGTCTCGCCCTTGTTCCAGTCTTGTTCGCTCATGCGAGACCGATCGTGTGGTGGTCCAACACGATCGTGTCCAATTCGAACATCGGATTAGAAAACTCGACAGGATCCCGATCGTGAAACAATTGGAAAGAGTAGTAAAGCTACGTATGAAACCTCTTTTTTCTTCTTTTCGCTTATAAATTGCAAAACCAAAACTGTTCTCTTTTTTTTTTCAAACTTTTTTTTTCCGTTTTTCTTTTCTCTTTGATTTTTTTTCTTTTGACTCTTTTTTTTTCGTTTTTTTTTCTCTCTTTTTTTTTTAAACTTTTCACAAATGCAAACTTTGAAAGTAATAAATTACAAATACATGACTAGGAAGAAAATAGAAATGAAAAGAACGAATTGAAAAGATAGAATATAGATAAACCTAGATTAGAGACGAGCTCTGATACCAACTTATGCGGAACCGGGGACCTTTGCTCTAACTAGGCGGGTGGAGACCGCGACCTCTAACCAACCGGTAGGAATCAACATTGACACAAGTCTAAAAGACTGCCTCGACCTAGACCTAACACCGTGATTAGCAACCTTGGTATAGTGAAGATGCCACAAATGGTTATGACTCTCCGTTTGATAAGGCGGGTGAACGCCACAGATAGAAATCCGATAAGTTCAAAACCAGTTCACAAAGAACTAAAAGAGAATGCTCTCACAAGTTTATTGATCAATGATGTGTGTTTACAAGTGAGATTAGCTCACCTATTTATAGGAGAAGTAAGAACAATCCAAAAGACATAAAAGACTAGGATTAAATGTAGTCTTCCTAGAATTTTGGGATTATTGGAAAACAAAGCCATAAATATGCTGGACTTTGATTTTGAATGCCTTGGAATCATCATGAAGACTTGAATTTGCAGATTCCTTAGTGATTTTCGTCATGGACTTGGACTGCAACATTTGGGCCTTCATTTTGGGCTCTCCACACTTGAAATCATGTTGAAAATGGGCTAGACTTGTATATGACTTGATCCAAGATGATTTCCCATGTGTTTTTTGCCAAAACATTCAAGAAAAAGGCCATTTAGAGCAGCTTGGAGTTCCCTTGATTTTGACCTCGTCATTGGTACATTCGAGAAGACAAGATGATCCGCATTGCTATCCTGCTCTGCATCAATAGAGACGATTTATTCTATGGTAAGGGTTACCAGTTTAATGGCCTTTATGTTTTGGAAGATGAACCATCTAGATACAGGTCGATCTATAACGTAAGTACCAAGCGGTTTAAGCCAAACGACTTAAACCCGACCTATCTCTGGCATTGTCGACTTAGCCACATCAACGAGAAACGCATTGCGAAGCTTCATTCTGATGGACTTCTTGATTCTTTTGATTATGAATCAATTGAATATGCGATTCTTGTTTGATCGGCAAGATGACAAAATCTCCTTTTTCTAGAAAAGGAGAACGGGCTACAGAGTTGCTGGAACTCATACATAGTGATGTATGCGGTCTTATGAGCTCGTCCGCTAGAGGAGGTTATCTGTACTTTGTTACGTTTACTGATGATTTCAGTAGGTACGATTATGTGTACTTGATGAGACATAAATCTGAAACACTTGAATTGTTCAAGATTTTCAGAAACGAGGTACAGAACCAACTTGGCAAGACGTTCAAGTTGCTTCGATCTCATCGAGGTGGCGAGTATATGAGCCAAGAGTTCACTGACTATCTGGCATATTGTGGGATTGTCTCACAGCTGACTCCACCTGGAACGCCACAGTGGAATGGCGTGTCTGAGAGGAGGAACCGGACCCTATTAGATATGGTACGGTCTATGATGAGTCAGGTCGATCTTCCTAAATCCTTTTGGGTTACGCCTTGGAAACGACAGCGCTTATACTGAACAACTGTCCAACAAAGTCGATTCAGAAGACTCCATATGAGATATGGACTGGAAAGCGTCCAAAGTTAGCATTTATGAAGATTTGGGGATGGACGTTTATGTGAAACGTCTGGCTTCTGATAAGCTATCCGCCAAGTCTGATAAATGCATATTTGGGGGTTATCCTAAGGAAACTAAAGGGTACTGGTTCTACAACCCATCTGAGAACAAAGTGTTTGTTGCTCGGAATGGATCTTTCTTGAAGAGAGAGTTCGTCTCCAAGAGAGTAAGTGGGAGTAGAATAGATCTCGAAGAAGTTCGAGAACCACAAATAGTCGAAGAACCGAGTGAACAGATCAAAACAGTTCAACCTGTGTCACAAATTGTTGAGACATCACCTCCTAGTGAACCTCGGAGATCTGGTAGAATTCGTCAAGAGCCTACAAGATACGGTTTTCTTGTGATTGGAAACGACGAACTTATGTTGTTAGAACATGATGAGCCTACGTCGTATTCAGAGGCTGTGGCGAGTTCCGATTCTGAGAAATGGCACCAGGCCATGGAGTCTGAGATGCAATCCATGTACGACAACAAAGTGTGGACTTTGGTCGGTTCGTTCGATTGTATTAAGACCATTGGATGCAAGTGGGTTTTCAAGAAGAAAACTGACATGGATGGCATCGTGCATATCTATAAGGCACAACTCGTTGTGAAAGGGTTTCGGCAGACTATGATGAAACCTTTTCACCAATTGTGATGCTTAAATCCATAAGGATTGTACTGGCCATAGCTGCGTATTATGACTACGAGATATGGCAGATGGACGTCAAGACCGTATTCCTTAACGGGAATTTGCTCGAGGATGTGTACATGACATAACCTGAGGGTTTTATTGATCCTAAGAGTCTGAGGAAAGTGTGGAAGCTTCAGATATCCATTTATGGACTGATGCAGGCTTCGAGGAGCTGGAATCTTCGATTTGACGAGGCAGTCAAAACGTTTGGCTTCCTGCAAAACGAAGATGAGATATGCGTTTACAAGAAGGTCAGTGGGAGCGCAGTAGTCTTCCTTGTACTTTGTGTGGATCATATATTGCTCATCGGAAATGACATTCCTACCTTGCAAGGAGTAAAATTTTGGCTAGGATCGGGCTTTTCGATGAAGGACTTAGGAGAAGCCGCCTATATTCTAGGAATCAAGATCTATAGAGATAGATCGAGAAGGCTTCTTGGTCTAAGTCAGAGTACATACATTGACAAGGTCTGGAATCGGTTCAAGATGCAAGACTCCAAGAGGGGTGCCTTGCCAATGGGACATGACGTGGCTCTTAGCAAGACTCAGTGTCCAAGGACACAGGATGAGCAAGAGCGCATGAGCAGGATTCCATATGCCTCGGCAATTGGAGCCATCATGTACGCCATGTTGTGTACTCGCCCAGATGTATCATATGCATTAAGCATGACTAGTAGATATCAATCTATACCAGGTGAGGCTCACTGGATTGCAGTCAAGAACATCCTTAAGTACTTGAGAAGGACTAAGGATTTGTTCTTGGTATATGGCGGATTGGAAGACGAGCTCGCTATAAAGGGTTATACCGGAAGACGAGCTCGCTATAAGGGGTTATACCGATGCTAGTTTCCAAACCGACATAGATGACTTCAGATCGCAGTCAGGTTACGTTTTATGCCTGAACGGTGGGGCTATCAGTTGGAAGAGTTCCAAACAGCCAACCGTGACAGATTCTGTAATACCCCGAAACCCGATTCGAATATTTAATTATTTAAAAATGAATAATTAAATAGAGATATCATGAAATCACCAAAAGTGATGGTACAATGTCGGGGAGAGGCACGAGGATCGTCACGTGCGGAAAGGACCGAGAAAGAATGAAGAAAAGGAAAAAGAAAAAAAAAAAGGGCTGGTCCGCCGGACCAGGAATGGTCCGCGGCAGACCAACCGCTCAGTCGGAGTGGGAACAGACGCGCGGACTGGGAGAAGAATTTCAAAAAAAAAATAAGTAACCCCGGTCCGGCTGACTAGGAATTTGGTCCGGCAGACCGGGAATGACAGATTTCGCAACTTGTCAACTTGCCACCTTGGGACGCAGAATTCGCCGGATTCCGGGGCCCGCTTGCCGTCCAGCCACCTCCCACGTCTTGAGGACGTTGCAGGCTCGCCTATGGGCTTGGGCTTGAGCCCACAACCTCCCTAGCTCGCGTCATAAACATCTCCCAAAGCTGGGACTTAGGCATTTTCGGACAGAAACAGAGGAAGAAGAAAAAGGGGAGAAAGGGAGGAAGGAGACGAACCAATGCAAGGGGAGCTCGGAGAAGCAAGGGGGAACATCCCTAGACATGCCCTGAAGGTGTTCACGTCGTGTGGAGCCACGAGGAACGCACACAAGCTCAGACAAACTCAAGAACAAGTGAGTGGCTTGAGTTGGAGTTGTGAGATCTTGTTCTCAATGTGTGATGGTCCAAATTGAGATTTCATTGCGTGTTTGAGGTTTAGAACATGTTTAGAGATGTCAACTCTGTTTTAGTAGCATTTGGAAGCAACCCCGAATCGATTCGGGGGAGAAAAATCGAAATAGAATCGGAGAAATCGCGAGGGAGAAGAAAGTTTCAGTCCCGGTCCGCCGGACCACGCGTGGTCAGCTCCGGACTGAGACTGGAACATTACGCACAAAGTCAGCCGGACTAAGGAGACGTTCCGGACCAAGAGAAAACACGGCCTGGTCCGCCGGACCAGTCCTGGTCTGCCGGACCAGACGTGTTCGAGATTTCCGTGCACCGACTGACCGAGAAGGAACGGACCAA
>NW_010965180.1:45099-60272 GCF_000463585.1 Tarenaya hassleriana
TCGTCTGGTCGGGGGCTGACCAATCCTGGTCCGCCGGACCATACGTACTCCGACAGCACGGACTCCGCCTGACCAAGAACCGGACCGAGAGAGGGGAAGAACAGGCTGGTCCGGGGCTGACCAATCCTGATCCGCCGGACCAGGCTTGTTTCTCTCTCGGACAGACGGACCAAAAGACGGACCAGGGGAGAAGGAAGACTGGTCCGGCTGACCAGAACTTGGTCCGGACCAGGCTCAGAGAAACTTGGAGGAATTTTCCCGTTCGCCGGGAAAAAGGAAACGGCCAATGGGCTTGGCCCGGGTCTGATCAGACTTGACCGTGGACAAACCAACCCCCACCAGAGAACAAGACTTTGCGATTGGGATCAATCGAACCGAGTTTTCGCCAGAACGTTGCGTAGCGTAGTGAGATGTATGATATCGAAATACGAGTGATCGTTGTGTGATTGTATGCGGGTAGAATTTGCATGGCGTTAAACGGTAGCTCGGTAGGGACCGGATACCGTGATACGTATGATTGTACTATGGGGATGTTGTACGTTGTGTGCCATGTGTGTAGCTTGCTCATGCGTACGAGTTAAGCGTGATTGTGTTTGTGGATGGTTGTGGACTCAACCATCACCGTCATGGACTTGACGGGCGTTTGAGACGCGTTTTAGTCGTGTGCGACACGACGGCCAACGTCATGGATTTGACGGGCGTGGACTCGCACCTAGTCATGGACTTGACTAGGGTATATGGCTGGACCCTATGGTGGACTCCATACGGGTATGATTATATGTACCGTTCTCGTTGGGAACAGGATTTCCGGGTTCAACCCGGGCTACTCACTAAGCAGTTGTGCTTAGCCCTCGTGGTTTACATTTTTCAGATCACGAGGATTACGCCTAGCGCATCCGGCAGACGACGACCTGAGAGAGGCAGCATCATGTACGGGATTTACATTTTGGGTTACGAGACTTGTATTTCCCGTATTTTGTACGGTTAAATTATAACTATTCAGACATGTGTTATTTTGCGATATTGATCGCCTGTTGTATTTTCCGCTGCTTACTCTGGTTTTTAAATTATAACTATTCAGACATGTGTTATTTTGCGATATTGATCGCCTGTTGTATTTTCCGCTGCTTACTCTGGTTTATTAAACATGTTTTTGGATTTCGTGATTTTGCTTCCGCGACTTATTATTTTATTTTATATCGTCCATGTGGCACAGCCCGTATACTGTACACGGGTTACGGGTGTCACAGATTCGACTACAGAAGCCGAGTACATAGCAGTATCGGATGCAACTAAGGAAGCTGTTTGGATCAGGAAATTCATGGGAGACCTGGGCGTTATTCCTAGCATTGCAGATCCCATTGAGTTGTACTGTGACAACAATGGTGCAATCGCACAAGCTAAGGAACCCCGGTCACACCAGAGATCCAAACACATACTCAGGCGATTTCACTTGATCAGAGAAATCATCGACGGAGGAGACGTGAAGATAAGCAGAGTGTCGACAAATGATAATATTGCCGACCCATTGACGAAGCCTCTCCCTTCGTCAAAGGAATTTCAAAGGAACGTCCTCGAGAATACCTGCGGGATACTTAACAGATCGATCTATAGTAGAAGATTATTGGTTGTAATGCTCTAGGATGATCCGTGATATGACATTTGACTTTGTATTGATTCACTGATTTATGGATGCATTACTTTTCTCGTTATACGATTGGCATGTTTGTTGTATTTCGGCATCCTTGAATCATTAGAGAATGATTCTAAACTCCCTAGTCAGTTATCGTTGTGGGAACAATGATGAATTAAGACTAGCATGAGGTGTGATCGATGCATTGGATGCTTATCACAATCATGGGTACTCTTGTGAACGAGTAACTGGATGACCCGCATGAGATTGTCACATGGACAGAGTCATGACTTGAATCTCATACATCGGTTCGTTCTTGGATCCTCAGATCTGAGATATCAGGAGTATCTGATATGAGAAGTGGCGTGTCTTGATTGCGTCAAACGTCGTCTTTAACCAGATGATTATAACGGCGTTGATCAGATACGTTCAAGAATCATATGGAGATAGTAGACATGCAATATGGGACTTGTCACCTCCTTACCAGGAGAGATATCGCTGGGCCCTCTCGTGGAAGTCGGACTATGAAAAACGCGTGGCCACGCTATAGATGAAGTTGCATCTATTTTATTAGTCAATTTGCCAAGACGAGAAAGCGGTTGAATTTGAAGGGTGGCTCAAACCATGCCCTTGTTCAACTTATGATATCGTGAGACAAAGGATCAGAATTTGAGCGGTTAATGCCTTGGTTAGATCACCTCTAACTCAATTCTAAGTGGGTGGTCATGGCGTCTTGCTAGAGGCTAACCATGACTTGTGGTTCGGGAAAGGTTCCCAAAGTCACTACCACTTAGAATGGCCCTACAGGGTCACACACCACTAGGGATGGACTTATACGTGAAGAATCCGAAGAATGGAAACGAGATTTGACCGAAACGAGCATCAAAAGGAGTTTTCAGTGTGTTGGTCTGGAGCTGAGCAAGTTTGGTCAGTCCAGGTGGTCCGGAAGCTCAGTCCGAGCTCTTCTGTCAAGGTCTGGTCCGGCTGACCAAGAAATGGTCAGCCCCGGACCAGACGCTGGGTCAGGCGGACCGAGAAAACGTGAGTCGGACTGAGCTGACGAAAAAGGAACTTCTTCAAGATATGTCCCTAGGTCTCCAAATCTCCCTTTCCTCTTCTTCAAGGTGTTCTTCTTTCCAAGTCTCCAGTCTCCCTTCTCTCTCCTCAAAATCCCCTTTTTGTGTAAGTGCAAAAACTAGGTTTTTCCTCAAAAATCGGGCTTTTTCTTTTTGGGTCGGATTTGATATCGGGCGGTCGCCCATTTTGAGGAGAGAGAAGGGAGACTGGAGACTTGGAAAGAAGAACACCTTGGAGAAGAGGAAAGGGAGATTTGGAGACCTAGGGAGACATCTTGAAGAAGCGACCGCGTGATTCTCAGAGCGACCGCCCGATTGTTTGGCTGTCATAGCGAGCGACCGCTCGTTATAACGAGCGGGCCGCTCATTTTCTTTGAGCTATCCGGGACTTCTCGATTCCGCTCCTTTTCCGTGTCTCGTGCGCAAATATCCTCGTTCGATCATCCTGCAAGGGAAATGGAGGAAAGAACCCTACCCATGACCGTCTAACATCCTATTTTGCCTAAGATATGAGAAAAATCAAAGTGTGTAACGTTAGAAAACCGGTGAAAAATCCATGTGATCAAATCCCCCCAGACTTGAGGTTTGCTCGTCCTCGAGTAAGTGTGCAGCTATAAAACTATCCAGGGGTGATACGATATAGTCGGAGAACAAATGGTGGTTTTGAGTAGATTGGTTGTACGGGTTAGAGTCGCTGCAAATGAAATCGGGTTTGGTGTATTCTATCTTCTCCAACATTCAAGCGAAAGCTCATCAATGGGATTTCCATTGTTTCCCGCGATCTAAAATGGAGTATATCCTACTTGCCGAGCATGTCTCCTAAACACATCCCAATTGAGGTCTCTAAAAGTTACTTGGCTCATACTTTCACTATTTTTCTTTGCCCTATCTCTTTCCTTTTTATTCTTGTTTTTGTATTCTATTTCTTTTTCTTTCTTTCCCTTTCTCATGCAATCCCGGGCTTCTAGGACATTGGAATTTGACAAGCGTCACTCTCTTTTTCTTTTCTTTTCTTTTGTGTTCTTGTCCCACAACTTAGACCCGAGCCTTGGTTTCCGATGTACTCATGTCCCCGAATGATTTTCATTAACGAGATGATGACAGAGGAGTGTCGGGTTGCATCGTATTCTCTAGGGCTTGTTGCTTCCTATGAGCTTCCTAACTTAGAGGTCAAAGGGTGGTTTTTAGGGAGACGTTTCGTGCTTGGTTCGTGATGTCAGAAATCTAGGCGAATAAATTCGGTCAAGTTATAATATCCTAGACTCAACAATTAACCGCAAGTGTACGGATCGTGTGTAGTAGCTAGGGTCGAACACAGGGACAAAATTAAGCAAAGGAGTTAAACCCAAATCCAAATCTAAATCCAAGAAAAATAATAGGAATGTGGAGAATGGAATGTCGAGAACAAAGCAATTAACTAAAACGGTTGTAGACAATCAATGTAAAACACTGCAGGCTTCGGGATTGCTTTACATGCAAGGATCTTTCAAAAGATGCAAACGAAATGGTTTATCTATCCAATTTAGGGAACTCAAGCTCTAAAGTAGAGATTAACTCTCTCAAGTCTAATCTCACTATCCAGGCTTTATCCTACTAATCTCTCGATTCAATAGTCTAAAACCCTGGATGCATGAACGAACGCTATCATAATCCCTAGGCAAATATTCATCTCTCGATGCAATACCTGTTCCATTTACTGAGTTATTTCCAGGTTAGAATCCCATATGTCTATGCGAATTAAAACTCTAAGTTCATTCAATCAAGTGGCCAACAAGATCAAACGCATTAAGAGCAACTCAATAAACTGAATCAAATAAATAATACCATATAGTCTGGAAATAAAAACCAAAGATCCCTACATAACAAATCCCTAACCCACAGCAAGGTAACTATTCGCTAAACATCGAAACGACATGGTTCATATCAATAATACAAAACATCGTAAAATACAAGAAAGGAAGAATGCTTAGTCGATTTCCCGGCTTCGTAATCTCCGTCTTCTACTCCGATCTCTTGCCTCTTGATAATCTCCCCCTTTTGGTGTGCTCTAGGTCTATTTTATGTGTAAAGCCTGAATGAATTTCGACCTAGAGGCTTTCCCCTCTTATTTCCCTTCGGTTTGGACAAAATTGGAAGTTTTTCCAAATCTGGGGGTCAAACCGATCGTTCCGGCAAAGCCAAACCGATCGGTTTCACTTTCTGAGCAATTTTCCAACTTCTGCGATGCCGAACTGATCGTTTCGTCCATCCCGAAACGATCGTTTCGTGTCTCTGAGCAGTTTCGACGGGCTTCACGATTTCGCTCATAACTTCCTGCTCCGATATCGGATTTGGGTGATCTTCGTGTCTATGCGTAGATATTGAGAAGAGGTTTCCAATGATGTGAGAACGCATGTTTTGGACTTGTGGAGTGAAAGTTATTGAACTTGCAAATTCGGACGTTTTTTGAGCTTCACGTTTTCCCTGGAAACACTCCAAATGTTCCCGTTTCGTCCGTGATGTTCCGTAGTCCATGTTTTCCACTCCTTTTGCTCTTTTTATACATGAAAACCTATTTAAACACCAAAGAACACAACGATGCAATATCGAAGCCAAATGTGCCCTAGAATGCCTACAAACATGTAAAATAGAGTGAAATACGCTAGACATCCTATATCAAAACGTCACCCAAAATACGTGTTATCAAACTCCCCCAAACTTAAACCTTTGCTCGTCCTTGAGCAAATACTCCGTGAAAAACAATCTGAAAGGAGGGCGAGACAATGACATAACTCAAAATGATAATCGAGAGTGAAACCTCTATCTGACCTAGATCCCGTGAACAATGACCAAGTCTGTCTATTATGATCTCCCTCTCTAAAGGATAGTCTTTCCTGGCCATGGGATCTATACCGCTACCGAGAACCAATCTAAGGACGTCAATCATCTATCAAGCGTGTTTCTCGAACCTATTACACCATCCTACCTAATCGTATATAGTCTACACTTTCAGCATTCATTCTTTTTCTTCTTCCTTCTTTTTCTTTTCTTTCATCTAGCTAGATTTTTTTTTCTTTTGCTAGCATCTCGGGTTTCTAGGACGTTGAAGTTGAAGGGTTCCTAATCATTTTTTTATTTCTTTTATTGAATAACCCGACCCACAACTTAGAACCGAACCATCGAATCGATGCACTCATGTCCTCGAACGATTTTTGTTGACGAGATAGTGACAACGAAGTGTCGAGATGCTCACTATCTTTTTCTGCACATAAAGAAATAAAAATGCATTTGATAATAGACTTTACCGATTTCAGCAAACATGGGAAAGGTTCTTATAGAAACTTTTCTACTTGGCTAGACAACATCGGTCCCATGGGTTCCAACCAACGATTTCTACCCCACAAGCTGTTCTAGACAATCCTAAAGGTCAAGCAATCAATTCAACAAAACATAACCACGTTCAACGGATCACAATATTTTCAGGACGTTTCTACTCTCTCATACCATAGATCATCACATCAATGCTCAAAACAGTTTTATGCACGTGATCTTATATGTCCTAAACACTATATGTAAATGCATAGTCCTAAAACCAAACTATATGATCCTAGAACATTCTATATGCACATGCAAGTAAAAAGTGAAAAGAAAAAGGAAAACAATGCATGCAACACTACTCTATATGGATATGGTTTGGCGTTAGACGAATCCTCCCCCAGACTTGAACTAGACACTGTCCTCGGTGTCAGTTCTCATCTAGCTCGCGACGTTCGTTCACTCGCACTTAAGTCTGCCTATGTCTATCGCATAGCTAGCTTCCTTGCCTCCTCGATGGCTCCTCATTAGAACTCAACCTGGTGATAAGAGACACAAACCAATATCCGATGCAAAAAGAAAAAGAAAGGGAAGAAAAACTAACCTAAGAATTCGGGTTGCCTCCCGGAAGCACTTGTTTAAGGTCGTTAGCTTGACCAAACCTTCTCAACTACCATACGGGTCTAACAGGCGAAGATTATCGATCTTTCGCCAACCTGGATCATGAAGTGTATGAGAATGGTAGTCAGATAGACCAGTGACCTGCTGAAGAGAGAGGTCGTGACCGCCCGTGCGAGATGAAAATGAGGTGTTGTATCGTGCTGGGGTCTGAACCGATCGGTTAGAGAATGTAGAACCGATCGGTTCTAAGTTCTGTAACTCCGAAGCTCGAAAGAGGTGCTCGAACCGATCGGTTTCACAAAGGGAAATGATCGGTTTGAGTTTCTGTAACTTTTTGCTTCGAACTCTGTTTTCGAAACGATTGTTTTCAACAGAAGAAACAATCGGTTTGGCTTTCTGTAGAATTTCGCTTTGAGATTATTTTCGAAACGATCGGTTCCATGATCTGAAATGATCGGTTTGACATTCTGAGCAGTACTGCCGAGTGTGTTGATGAAGCAAGCAGATTGTGTTGATGACGGTTGTTTGAGATTTTTATCCAAAGTGAACTCCACCGTCTCATCTGCAGTGTTAAGGAATGGACGACCAAGAATGATAGGTATCTTAGAGTCTTCGTCCATGTCGAGAACCACGAAATCAACCGGGATATAGAAATTCCCGACTTTCAGCGGCACATCCTCGAGTATCCTAGTGGGGTATTTGATAGAACGATCGGCAAGTTGGAGAGTCATTCTAGTGGATTTCAGCTCACCCACATTCAGCTTCTTGAAGATCGATAATGGAAGAAGACTGATGCCAGCTCCTAAATCACAGAGTGCACGATCGATGGAAACATTACCCAATTTACAAGGGATTGAAAAGCTACCTGGATCAGACCGCTTAAGCGGGAGGTCATGTTGGATCAAAGCACTACATTCGGTAGTAAGCGCCACAATTTCTTTCTCAGCGATCCTCTTCTTGGTCAGACTGTCCTTGAGATACTTCGTGTACGATGGAATCTGCAAAACAGCGTCAGTGAATGGCATGGTTACCTCGAGTTTCTTCAGCATCTCAACGAACTTCGCGAATTGGCTGTCTTCGTTGTGCTTCCTCAGGCGAGATGGAAACGGTACTGGTGGTGTCCTAGGAGGAGGAGGCACGTAAGCTGGCTCAGGTATATCATCAATAGTGTCTAAAACTGTGGTTCTCGAGCTATCGCCTTGCTCAACCATCGGTGGATCTCCAGAATCTACCTGCTTACCACTTCTCAAGGTAATAGCGTATACATGCGCACGAGGGTTAGTCTCAGAGTTACCTGGAAGGGACCCAGATGGTCTTTGAATGGCTGATGCTAGCTGAGCAATCTAGTTGTCTATGTTCTTGAAGTGAGCCTCGATGCTTGCGAATTGAGCTCGAAATTCCTGATTCGTCTTCTCTTGACTCTGCAAAAACTGTATAAGGAGACCGTACGTATCAAGGTTAGATTCGAGATTACCTGGAGATGCAACATTGTTGTAGGATTGTCCCGGAGCTCTGTAGTTGGATGTCTGATTAGGACCCCTGGATTGAAAAGCAAAGCCGAGAGGAATCCTCTGGTTCGAGTTGTCAGATACTCTGAAGTTGTTCGACGCGGGATTCTCAACACTATTTGCCTTGTATGAGAGATTGGGATGATTTTTTCACCCCAGATTGTACGCGTTCGAGCAGGTGTTGTTGGCCACATAGTTCACACCTTTGATTCTCTCATCTAGTGCGTACATACCGAGCTCCTCTTGTGTTGGCGTCGAATGTTCGGTCCTAGAGGATCGAGTGGAATCTTCGAGCTTAGCATCGTGCAGGGAGACAAGACGGTTGAGGACTATTTTGGAGAATTTGAACAACTCCTTGCTTACTTGAGAATCGACGACAATGAAGAAGATCTCATGGCACACTTTCTAGAGGGCTTGAAAGACCGAATCGCTAGAAAGGTAAACCCACACGTATATCGTGACTTGAGACATCTTGTGCATACGGCAATTCAAGTAGAGCGACAAATGAACAAGAAGCCGTCAAAGAATGGGTGCCAACGAATGCCAACGCCAACGCTTATACACGGAAACTTTTCCGATACCGGAGACCCAATCAAGGCGCAAAATCTTGATGCTCACAAGGACGAAACTATCTTATATACAAGAGAAGTCCACACACGAGGTAACAAAACTTCTTCCTCGTGTACTCATTTTACTTGTGAGGTTTTGTGTTCGGAGTGTAGGAACCAAAGTCATTTACCCAATGGAAGTTCCACCCGACAAGAGGTGAGCATCAAGGATAACGGGGAGGTGACCTCGTTCTTTTATTTAACTCTCGACTAAAGTTCTTTCCAGGTAAACTGAAATCGAGATGGTCGGGACCGTTCATCATAAAGAGCGTTACCCCTCATGGAGCGGTGGAACTTGACAACGGAAAGGGCGGTTCGTTCATGGTCAACACCCAAAGGATCAAACCGTACAATCCAGAGAATACTAAGTCGGGAGGAAGTACTTCTGTACTCTCCCTTTCTTTGATTGATTGAATGCCATCTCGGTCTAGCTACGACCTTAACTAGCAGTCCCGGTTAACCCTAGGATGTAAATTCTTCGAACCTCGTCATTTTCTCTTTTGTTTACGTTAGAAAGGCTCTAAATTCTCCAATACTATCTCATCAAACTAAGTCCTTTTGTTGAGGGAGCAAGGATTGGGAAAAATCTTCATCGGGCGCCGGAATATAGAAAAAAAACGAGCGAGCCACTCATTTTATGGGAGACCGCTCGTTTAGGTGTTCGCATCGAGCGGTAGCGCGTAACTTCCAAACCGGGGAAATATAATCCTTTTGAACATTGGTGACATGGTGCTTGAATCATTTTTCGAGCTAGCAAGTACCTCCACCCATTTCGTCACATAATCAACCGCCACGAGAATGTATAGATTGCCACAAGATGACGGAAATGTCCCATGAAATCTATTCCCCAAACATCGAAGCGTTTGATGAGGATCTCGGAATCCCGAGCGATGCATCAAACTATATCTTGGAGATAAAAGAATGCATGGAGCTAATGATAGCTTGGAGCGGGAGCATGGACGAAAGCTTGGAACCTACGAAACTTGGAGCTCAACCGGATCGCATGGAGCTTGGAGCTCAACCGGATTATGACGTCCCACCCGAACACAAGGAGATCATCATTCGAGATGAGTCACGAATGGCTGTACAAAATGGGAAGCATGCACACTTCTATTCTCGGCCCGAACCACCGTTAACTCGAGCCAAAGCACGTACTCTTCGACAACACGTCAAACATGTTCGTCTCATGTCTTAAACGAACCTTGAGTCGAAGAATGCAAGCTTACCTTCCATCGGACCAGCCAAGACTCAACTCCTCTCCATCTCAAGACCTTAATTTCGGCCAAGAATAGTCAAGACACAAAAGGGAAGCTTCTTGGAGTGCAAGCAACTTTTCCAACAGCTATATTCTTCCCACCTACCTTATTAAATGCATAGGCTTCCACCCCTCTTGCATGTTTAGCATTTAATCACAAAAGAGTTGTTGAAGTTTCTACTATTTATATGTGTATTTTGATATGTAAAATTCAGATTTGGTGAATGAAATTCGAGCTTATGCTTGAGACTTTGTTTGTTGAGAATTTTCTCCAAACTATCTTTCCGTTGGTGTGTCCGACGACGAGCTTCGGTGTGTCCGAGTTTTCTTTTCGGTTTGTCCGAATATTATCTATATTTTACCCTTGTTTCGACTTTGGTTTGAGTTCGAGAGCCTTCATAGAAGTGACGGTGATTGAGCCATCGTCCCGTAATTCCCCTTCGATTCCATATATTTCCCAAGAGTGAATTCGAGCGCCTCCTTCGCGAGTGCCGGTGATTGCAATTGGGCCATCTCTATACAACTCCGAAGCCGGTGCGTGTATCAATCTTCGAGCTTAGCATTGAGGACAACCAATTGTTCGAGAACCATCTGTATGGCTTGATCATTGCCTTTCCTTGGCGAATCTCTAGATACTCATTCGGAGCGTCTTCTTCTTGGGCCATCTTCTCAATATGTTCTTCTAGCTCAGCGAATGACTTATTAAGGATGCTCCCACCGCAAGGTGCCCGGATCAAGGTCTTGGTATCCATCCTGAGTCCTCGGAAGAAGGTGTTGATCAGGTAGTTCTTATCTAGCCCGTGATGAGGGCAAGACTTTTGATATCCCTTGTACCTCTTCCAAGCGTCATAAATACTTTCCCCATGATCTTGCTTGAATGAATGAATGCCAGAAAGAGCAGCTTGAGTGCGGTGAGCTGGGAAATTTTTTGACATAAACTGCACTTCCAACTGTTCCCAGGTGTGGATGGAATCAGGTATCAAATCATAACACCATTCCAAAGCAGCATCCAGGAGAGTCCAGGGGAAAGCAATTAAGCGAAGTGTATCCTCTGTCACCCTGTTATCTCTCTTGATAGAACGACACATCATCTTAAAGCGAGTTAAATGTGCGTTCGGGTCTTCGTTCGGCCTACCCCGGAAAGCATTGTTGCCCAACATCTGAATAGTAGACGGGTTCAGCTCGAAACTAGACATGTCGATGGCCGGTAATCGAATACCAGCCAAAAGCTCAGTGTGCTTAGGCGTATTGTACTGGGCAAAGGTTGATATCAGCGTTGCCTTCGACACCATCAGGAAGAGCAAAATCTCGGTTGTTCTCCATCTGTCTTTGCTGTCGTCGGAGGCGTGTGATGGTTCTTTCAAGTTCAGGATCAAGAGGTACTAGATTGGATATCCCAGAACTCCTGGTCATGCACTAGTGAACCCTGCACACAGATGAAAAACAACAGACAAACAAAGAAAACATGAGAAATCACTTCAGGAAAAGAAAAAAAAACAAAAAGATCCAGACTAGACAGGATCTAATCCTGTTGCTTAAAATGTCCCCGACAATGGCGCCAAAAACTTGATGTCGCAAATCTTGGTGTATAAATTTGATCAAGTAATAATATCCTAGACTCAACAATTAACCGCAACTAGGGTCGAACACAGGGACAAGTAAACAACTGAATCAGATTCCAATCCAAATCTAGATCTAGAGAAAGTATGAGAAAGATGAGAATGTATCAAAAGCAAATAATAAAAACAAACGATGAACTATCAATGACAAAACACTGCAGGCTTCGGGATTGCTTTACATGCAAGGGTCTTTCAAAAGATACAAACTCAGTGGTTTATCTATTCGATTCAGGAAATTCAAGCTCTAAAGTAAAGATTAACCCTCTCGAGTCTAACCTCACTATCTAGGCTTTATCCTACTAATCTCTCGATTCAATAGTCTAAAACCCTGGATGCATGAACGAACACTATCATAATCCCTAGGCAAATATTCATCTCTCAATGCAATACATGTTCTATTTATTGAGTTATTTCCAGGTTAGAATCCCATATGTCTATGCGAATTAAAACTCTAAGTTCATTCAATCAAGTGGCCAACAAGATCAAACGCATTAAATGCAACTCAATAAACCGAATAGAATAAATAAAACCACAAAGTCTGGAATTGGAAACCAAAGATCCCTACATAACAAATCCCTAACCTACAGCAAAGGAACTACTCGCTAAACATCGAGACGACATGGTTCATATCAATACAACAAAACATCGTAAAATAGAAGGAAAGAGGAACGCTTAGTCGATTTCTCGGCTTCGTAATCTCCGTCTTCTACTCCGATCTCTTGCTTCCTGATAATCACCCCCTTTTCTTGTGATCTTGGTCTATTTTATGTGTAAAGTCTGAATGAATTTCGACCTAGAGGCTTTCCCCTCTTATTTCCCTTCGGTTTGGACAAAATTGGAAGTTTTCCCGAATCTGGGGGGTCAAACCGATCGTTTCGGCAAAGCCAAACCGATCGGTTTCACTTTCTGAGCAATTTTCCAACTTTTGCGATGCCGAACCGATTGTTTCGTCTATCCCGAAACGATCGTTTCGTGTCTCTGAGCAGTTTCGACGGGCTTCACGAATTCGCTCATAACATCCTGCTCTGATATCGGATTTGGGTGATCTTGGTGTCTATGCGTAGATATTGAGAAGAGGTTTCCAATGTTTTGAGAACACATGTTTTGGACTTGTGGAGTGAAAGTTATTGAACTTGCAAAATCGGACGTTTTCTGAGCTTCACGTTTTCCCTGGAAACACTCCAAATGTTCCCGTTTCGTCCGTGATGTTCCGTAGTCCATGTTTTCCACTCCTTTTGCTCTTTTTGTACATGAAAACCTGTTTAAACACCAAAGAACACAACCATGCAATATAGAAGCCAAATGTGCCCTAGAATGCCTACAAATATGTAAAATAGAGTGAAATACGCTAGACATCCTATATCAAAACGTCACCCAAAATACGTGTTATCAGTTCGTAACCTCTACTCCATCTAGACTTTAGGAGACAAAATCATCCCACGTGACGTTCATTCGCCCTAGGATTGGATCAGCTATTTCTATCTCACTCGACAATCCATTCAACTCTTTAGATCAATCTAAACTTAGCTCCTAAAACCTTTCCAAACCAATCCTCACTCTATATCCCCCACATCATTATCCGACCAAATCTTCGAGAGCAAAAACCTTATGCAAGTGTATGCATGCATTCCTAGGCCTATATGCACATATGCAACCTATCAGTGACAAGTCATGCAAGTATGTACAAGATGCAAATGCAGGATTTTTTTTTTCAAGAGTATGGAATGCATGATTTCTAAGTGCAATTGATGCATAATGTGTAGAGTCCATGGGTACGATGTACGTTAGTGTCACTCCTCCCCCCAGACTTTAATCAAACACCGTCCACGGTGATGACTTTCGTCTAGTGGAGAGAATGCAAAGAGAAATAAGGAATGGATGGAATGAAAGGGGTGGTTGTGTTACCTTGTCCGATGAGGTGGAATCGCATTCCAATTTCTCGGTTGCGTGTGTTGTGAACCCATGAAACCTATACAATGGGAGGAAACTACAATACTATGCGATGTTAGCCGAAATGAATGCAAGGGGTGAGGGTTAAGAGGGAGGACCGAGCGGGCCTTTAGCAGGACCCGTGGGATGAGGACTCTTGTCCGGAGTCTGTGCCAAGGTCCGATGAAACTTCAAAACGGATTCCTTCTTCGGTCAGAGGAGGTAGCACGAAATAGACCATGTCGAATGATCGATACCTACTCTCGACGTCCACGAACCTCCATAATATGTCCCCGTTTTGTTCTTTGACAAACTTGTTCTCCAAAAGATGCATATAGTTGATCTTGTCCCCGTGGATGCAATTATGTGCATATGCTCTAAGATCGATCCCCAATCGCTCTGCAATCATGGTTACGATTCCTCCAAAGCAAATTGACTCAGTGGTGGAAGTGATTACCTTGTGCATATGCAGTGCTACCCTTGACGCGACGTCCGCAACCTCTAAACGGTTGTTCATCATGAAGTGGAGAGGTGCCATGAGCATGTTTAGTTCTGTGATGGAGACGGTTTGTGTATCCTCGCGTGCAAATAAGGTGGATATGCGCATTCCTTTCTCTTCTCTATCATGTTCTCTTTTGTTTCTTCTTGTTTTCTTCCTTTGAGTATGGAGTAGAACCCCTTTTTGTATGAGCGATTGTTATCTTAGGAATTGTTGCCGTTCTACCCGCTTGAACACCCAAAATTTGAGCGAGTTGCTCCATCTTGAGATAGTATTGGTGTCCTTCTAAACGAAATCCGATGTACCTTCTGCGAGGATCGACATTCCTTGGGATGAAACATTGGAAAGTGCACGTGAATTCTGTTGTCAATGAATGGTATGTGCGGGGGTTGGCGCGGAATAGACGTTACCATCCGGCGAGTTGGAATATACCCTCGATCCTCTCATAGAGTTGCTTTGGTCGGATACCATGGTATACGAATTTTGAAGCCTTAATCCCCCTCTGATGGATTTGGTGTAGAAGGATTGTCTCCTCGTCGGATTGAGGTTGAAATGGAATTGGATTTGCATGTTCTTGTTCGGCATCAATACGGATTTCGTCCACAATGTTGGGTTTCCTGGGATCTCATGAGCGAATCTAATTCCTAAGAGATCGATTCTAGGGTTTGTGCAGCGGAAGTAAAACAAAAATTTATAGAACCCTAGAACCATGCTGCTATTGAAATCGTAGGAACGTTAGAACGCTTACCTCAATCGATCCGGGGCCTGTATCAACTGAAGAATTCGTCCGATCACTTAGGGAGGAAGTTTACCTCGCCCTCTACACGTATCCACACCTCGGGATGGATTCCAACGATTGGAACTTGTCTGCTAGGACTCGAATCTCTATTCGATATGGCACCGAGAAATCTCGAGACTTAGAACTCGTTTTTGGATCTCCAAAAACTCTCTCTTTTCTGCCAAAAGTCGGCTGCTCAAAGTCTCTCTCGAATTAGGGTTCTAATCTCTTTCTTATAAAGTGATTTAACCCTAATTTCGGTTTAATTTTCGGAAAACCGGAACCTGGAACGGACGGTCCAGAATTGCACGTGGACCGTCCGTTCCAGTAAGGCAGAACGGACGGTCTACGTT
>NW_010965180.1:66602-66933 GCF_000463585.1 Tarenaya hassleriana
CCAGGTAGAGTCTACAATTTCTGTTCCAATGCCCAACGACATGACAGAAATAACACTCTTCCTTTTTGGACTTAGGCTTAGGTTCAATGGCAACGCTTGTCACTTTCCACTTGCCCTTGCTCTTGGAACGCTTCCTTTTGCTAGAACTCTTTCCAACAACTACCATTTCACTCTTTCCTGGACTCCATACTTTCTCTTAGAATGATGTATTCAACTGATCAACTATCAGAGAATCCTCTATGTCCTCTAATTGCTTACGCAATTCCGAAGTCATGTTTCCAAGTATCAAGCTGGACACGTCCAGATCATCATCCACATGCTTCCAATAAGC
>NW_010965180.1:70022-74689 GCF_000463585.1 Tarenaya hassleriana
GACAGCTCAAGCGGCCGCTCGAAAAACGGGGTTCGGGGGAAACGGGGGGTACGCTTGAAAAGGTGAGCGAACGCTCGTTTCTCATCTTCGGCAAGTGGGCGACCGCTCGAAAAACCGAGCAGTCTGCCCATTTTGTCTGTAATAAAATTTTCCGAACCGATTTCGAGGAGATGCTGCATAAAAATGATGCCCGACAAGATTTACAACCTTTAATACACGTCAAAACATCATATAATAACGCCAACGATCCAAAAAGAGGAAAACGAGTTAAGAGTTATAAACACATGTAAACATCGTTCGGCGGAAAATGTAAATTGTTCTATCCTAGCGATGATCGAGTCAAGGAGCCGTCCTCTTGCTCCCCTTGCTGGCCCCGGATGCGGAAGAGCCCTCGGTCTCACTCCCCTGAGCTGATCCTCCAGCATCAGAATCTTCGCCATCTATGATCCTCTCTACGGTCCGTATGATCTCGCGCTGGGCACTCTCGATGGATGCGGTGAGTGTAGCTTCGAGGGTGCCCATCTGGTCCTCCATAGACTCCTCGAGAGAGGTGAGTCGGGTGCCGAGCGCCTCAACAGCAGAGAGCTGAGTGTCAAAGCTCTCCAGCTTCTGCAGTATAAGATCTAATCTAGGATCGAGAGCGGAGCTCGATTGACCCTCAATTTCCGACGCTGAGGGGTCGATCATTCTCCCCCTTCCAACTCTTATCCGAGCTGGCGCAATGTCAAGGAAGTCCAGTCGAAGGGTGATGGCCGTGAACGTCTCGATTTGCTCGCATGGGAGCGTGAGGCATCGTGTTAGCCCATCGCTTCCTTTGAAGACCCAATATCATCCTTTCCTCTGAATATGTCCTCGAAGCCTGAGGGCATCCATGTCGAGGAGAATGCGGTCGTCGACCATGTCGGCTTGGTAGAATGAGATCCCTGTGTCCACTCGTTGGGCGATCTTCGTGATCATCCCGCCTGATGAGGACAAAACTTCTCAAGAGGGAGGGAATGATGAGGACATCGGATCTAACAACATCTCGTAAAGAAGATCTTGGCGGAAGCATATACGGAGCAAAGGTAACGGCAAACCGAGTTCCACAACCGAGTTCTGCCTCGGATCGAAGCCACCAAGTAAAAGGAAGTTGCTTGGAGTGCAAGACAATTATCCAAAGGAAGCTTCTTCATCATCAAGGCAACTCCAACATTTATCTTCCCAACCCCCTCATTTAATGCAACATCAAGGAACTCCAACAACTAGCTTCCCAACCACCTCATTTAATGCATTGGACTCCTACCCCTCTTGCATGTTCTTGTCATTTAATGTTGTAGTTGAGAATTCTAGCCTATATAAAGGCCTTGTAATGCATCATTTGTAATCAGACTTGTAGAATGTCTCAAACATTTCGAGTTTTATAAACTCTTCTTCGGTTTGTCCGAAATTTATCCCGATCTTCGGTGTGTCCGAGATCACGAGTTTGGTGTGTCCGAACTCAAGCCTTGGTGTGTCCGAGGTCCACTATCTATTCTTCCCCTTCGTTCCATCCATCTTCCTTTTCGGAATTACGTCGAGCATCGTTTGATCCGTGACTGATTCCAAGGACCACACTTCCCCTTCGAACACCATACCCGGTCGAAAGTCAAGAGCCTTCTCCGTGAAGCGCGTGAGACTGCGATTCGGCCTTGTTCCATCCTCTCCGAGTCAAGGCGTGTATCACCGCCCACGCAAATGCATGTCTCATTGGCTTTGGTGGTTGCCAATGTGTGGAGGTGCATGGCTATCCGCGAAGCTAAGTCCATGTCCGTCCATGGAGCCCGGACACACGAGTCAAGAGACGGTCCGTTGTGGAATTCCCGCAATGCCTGGTAGAGATAACCCATCTCGATCTTGTGGATCTTGCCGGGTTCGTCTCGTGCGAATACGAAGTTGGACATGATGGAGTGAGCGTAGCGGATAGCCGGGTGTTGAATCCATGAGATTTTCCCCGCCAAGCTCGAGCAGTGATGGACGACTATCTTCTTCTAGAAGTCTTGGAGGGCATATGCTGAGATGGTTGCAATGAGGGAGTGCTTCCCTTTCGGGACTTCCAATATGTCGGCAAACTGTGCCATACTCAGCCTAACCCATTTTTTGTTCAGCCGAAACTTCATATAAGCTTCATCGATTGAGCCGTCGGCTGGGAAGTAGCATGAATACGTGGCCAGGAACTCGCGGGTTACACTCTTGAATGATGGTTCGACGCTTCTGCTCAATGCCCCCCTAGCCGAGCTTCTCGAAGATGTATTCGACGTTCCTTGAATTCCCAATCTTCGAGTGTGCTCACACATAAACTTACTCGGGCATTGCTTGAGCTTTGACAGGTGTTTCGCTCGCGCGTATGCTTCATCGTGCCTGTCAATTTTGACCAGCTTTGGTGGTCCTTCGATGAGGAGGTTTTGCTTCGTCTCCAATATTGTTGTGATTGTTCCCGGTCTAATCTCTCTCCTTGGAGAGAATTCGGCCTCTCGTGATGATGAGGCGACGTCGCTTGTTCGGGCTCTTTTCGGTGCCATCTGCAAAGGTATAGGCGATATGGATCGGGGCATTGGGGTTAGGGTGAAGAAGATCGAATGATTTTTCGGAGATCAGAGAAAACGGGCGGCCCGCCTGAATAAATAGGCAGTCGCTCGTTTTACGGGCGATCGCTAGATCGACCGCTGGTAAAAAAAAAAAAAAACAGGCAGTGGCTCGAATAAAACGAGCGACCGCTCACTGGTTCGAAAAACCGATTCTTCGGCCGGAAATCAGGATTTTCCGGTTGAAATCGATCGAAATCAACCTAGTATCTATACCCATCAAGATTTTCGACCTATCCCTATCCTAGACATCCCAATGACACGATGTGGGGAGAGAAATTACCGATTCGCCTATGGAGGGAGACGAGAGAGAGAGAGAGCGGACGAGGTGCGGCGTCGGGGCGTCGGAGACGCGGACGGCGGCGAAGCAAGGAGTCGAATGGAGGACGAAACGAGCGGAGGGGTGTGTCTAGGGTTTCGCCGGCGAGAGAGGGAGAAAGGTGACGGCAGTGGCGCTCTCTCTCGAAACCGAGTTAAAAACTCGGTTTTTGCGAGCAGGCGGTCGCTCGATCTCTCGAGCGACCGCTTGAAATTCGTTTTTTTTTCGAAACAAAGCAGGCGGTCGCTCGACAAAACCGAGAGACCGCTCCATGCAAAAACCAAAACGGGCGGTCACTCATTAAATGAGTGGCTCGACCGTTTTTTCTGTATTCCGGCCCCCGATTAAGATTTTTCCCGTTTCTTACTCCGCTGACGAAAAGACTTGGTTGTATGAGAGTGGATTGGAGGATTTGGAGCCTTTCTAACGTAAACAAAAGAGAGAAAAAAATGACAAGGTTCGAAGAATTTACATCCCGGAATTAACCGGGATTGCTAGTTAAGGTCGTAGCTAGACCGAGATGGCGCTCAATCAATCAAAGAAAGGAAGAGGACAGAGGTACCTCCTCCCGACTTGGTGTTTCCTGGATTATACGATTTGATCCTTTGGGTGTTGCCCATGAATGAATCGCCTTTCCCGTTGTCGAGTTCCACCGCTCCATGCGAGGTGACGCTCCTTATGATGAAGGGTCCCGACCATCTTGATTTCAACTTACCTGAAAAAGCTTTAGTCGAGAGTTAAATAGAAGCACGAGGTCACCTTGGTTGAAATTTCGGTTGAAGATATGACGATCGTGCCACTTCTTGGCCCGCTCCTTATAGATTCGTGCGTTCTTGTGTGCGTCCAAGCGAATTTCCTCCAAGTGGTGGAGCTCTAGCACACGTTTCTCCGCTGCGGTTTTCCAATCATAGTTCAACGCCTTAATCGCCCAATATGCCTTGTGCTCCAACTCAACCGGTAGGTGGCAAGCCTTCCCATACACGAGTTGAAACGGAATTATCCCGATTGGTGTCTTAAATGTTGTCCGATATGCCCAAACCGCATCTTCAAGCTTCAAAGCCCAGTCTTTCCTTGACTTGGCTACTGTTTTCTCCAAAATTTGTTTGATCTCCTGGTTAGAGAATTCCACTTGACCGCTCGTTTGGGGATGGTAGGGAGTGGCTACTCTATGGTGAACACCGTATTTAGTCAATATGCCCTGAATCACTCTATTAACGAAGTGTGCCCCTCCATCACTGACTACGGGTATCGGGATCGTATTCACGTGTATGGGTATTTACTAAGCATGCAAGAATAACGACATCGTACTTGTATTCAGGAATCATCAAGCAACAAGAATAGAGAATTCACCTCTCGGTCTACTAACTCACTACCTAGAATAACTCGTCAATCTCTCGATCTATTCAAGTTAACCCTAGATGCATGAAAAACGCTATCATCAACCCTAAATCGATTAAGCCATATCTCTATGTGAATAATACGATTCATTCATCAATCTCGATCCGAAACTAAACCCATATCTCTATGTGATTCAGAATCTCAGAATATTGGCCAAATGATTAGCAAACACCAATAGAAAGAAAGCATAGATCGATAAACCGAAACAAGCATAACGTCGAAATCCAAGTTAGGGTTCAAACATACCCAAAACACATACGAATCCCTAACCCATAGCCATGGATCTACTCACGGTTCATAGAAAACAACAAAAAGCTCATAAAGAAAGAGATAAAAGAGAGGAAAGAAAG
>NW_010965180.1:74765-76628 GCF_000463585.1 Tarenaya hassleriana
GAAACAGGGTTTTAGACTGGATCCGGGCCGATTCCAGGTGGATCCAGACCGGATCCAGATTCCTGGAGTCGAATTATGCGCTAGCAGTTTTCTGGTCTTCACGAATTCGCTCATAACTTTCTACTCCGGTGTCGGATTTACGCGATTTTGGTGTCTACGTGAAGCTCTTGAAGTGCTCTTTCCAATGATACAAGTCTGGCATATTTGGAATTCTGTAGAGAAAGTTATTGATGTCGCAACATGAGTACCTCATCTGGACTTCTCCTTTAGCGCTCCAAATGGCTCTTTTTCGAGTCCAATCATCTTCGAAACCTGTAATCTGCAAAACTAAAGCACAACCGGGTTTTTGTGTCCTAGCACGCCTAGAATGTCTATGAATGCATGTGATTATCCCGTAAAACCTAGACCAACTCTTATCAAAATATAGAGAAAAATAGAAGTTATCAATCACTTATCACCACTCTTGGGACTCCAAACCGAGGAAATATTACTCTTTTGAACATCCGTGACACCGTGCTTGAATCATTCTTCGGACTAGCAAGTACTTCCACCCATTTCGTTATATAGTCAACTGCCACAAGGATGTATAAGTTACCGCAAGATGATGGAAACGGTCCCATAAAATCTATCCCCCATACGTCAAATGGTTCCACCTCCAATATAAAGTTTTGCGGTGCCTCATTTCTCCGCGAGATGTTACCCGTTCTTTGACAAGTATCGCATGAGCTTACAAAAGTGTGCACATTCTTGAACAATGTTGGCCAATAGAAACCCGATTGTAGGATCTTTGCGGCTGTCTTGGCCGAGGCGAAATGCCCTGCGTAATCCGATGCGTGGCAATGATGTATCACTTGCTCCACTTCCTCCTCCAGAATGCATCTTCGAAATAATCCGTCCTTACCTCTCTTAAACAAGAAATGTTCATCCCAAAAGTAGTCTCTAACATCGTGGAAGAACTTTTTCTTTCCGTTGTAGCTTAGCTCCGGGGGTATCACCTTAGCAACCAAATAGTTGACGAAATCCGCATACCAAGGAGTCACGTTCTTGATTTCCAAGGATATGATGTGTTCTTCCCTTAGTGAATCGTCTATTGGTATAGCTTCGGGTGCCTCCAATCTCGATAGATGATCCGCCACTGTATTCTCCGTTCCTTTCCTATCGCGGATCTCTAGATCAAACTCTTGCAGAAGCAACACCCATCGGATCAACCTTGGTTTAGCATCCTTCTTCGTGAGCAAGTACCTCAAGGCGGCGTGATCCGTGTATACGATCACTTTAGAACCCACCAAGTATGATCTAAATTTCTCGAAGGCAAATACTATAGCAAGGAGCTCTTTCTCCGTGGTGGAGTAATTCATTTGGGCATCCTCGAGCGTTCGACTTGCATAGTATACGGCATAATGCTTTCCATCCTTCTTTTGTCCCAATACGGCTCCGACTGCAAAATCACTAGTATCACACATCAATTCAAAATGGATGCTCCAATCCGGAGGTTGAATGATCGGACATAATACTAATGCCTTCTTTAATATTCCAAATGCCTTGTGGCACTCCTCATTAAACTCAAATGGGATGTCCTTGCCCAAAAGCGCGGTCAAGTGTTGGTTGTGATGCTCTAGGATGATCCGTGATATGACATTTTGACTTTGTATTGATTCATTGATTTATGAATGCATTACATTCCCGTTATATGATTGGCATGTTTGTTATATTTCGGTATCCTTGAATCATTAGAGAATGATTCTAAACTCCCTAGTCAGTTATCATTGTGGGAACAATGATGAATTAAGACTAGCATGAGGTGTGATCGATGCATTGAATGCATGTCACAATCATGGGTACTCGTTGTGAACGAGTGACTAG
>NW_010965180.1:77142-77378 GCF_000463585.1 Tarenaya hassleriana
ACAGCGGTTCGTTCTTGGATCCTTAGACCTGAGATGTCTAGAGTATCTGATATGAGGAGTGGCGTATCTTGACTGCGTCAAACGTCGTCTTTAACCGGATGATTATAACGGTGTTGATCAGATACGATCACGAATCATATGGAGATAGTAGACATGCAATACGGGATTTGTCACCTCCTCAACAGGAGAGATATCGCTGGGCCCTCTCGTGGAAGTCGGACTATGAAAATGCGTGG
>NW_010965180.1:77958-82841 GCF_000463585.1 Tarenaya hassleriana
ATCCTTCCCGTCGGTGTGGATACGTGTAGAGGAGCTGTACTTTCAGCTCTTGGTGATTAAAACATGCCCTGGATCGATTGCTACTTTCAGATCTTCAGGAAAGAGGTAAGGATTCGATTCCTACGGTGATATACACGTGGGGTGAAACCCTAGATCTCGTGGCCAAAAAGTGTCTCCCAGAGTTTTGACTCGGACAAAGTCAAGTTTTGACTCGACCGAGTCAGAACGAGAGAATTCCAGAAGTTGTGACTCGGACAGAGTCATGTTTTGACTCGGACAGAGTCAAGTGTTGACTCGACCGAGTCAGAACGAACCAAAATGAACAGACTTGGCCTCACAGACTTCTGACTCGGACCGAGCCAGTTTTGACTCGGACAGAGTCAGTACAAAAAGTTGTCCAGTTGTCAAGTTTTGGTTCAGATTGATCTGTAGATAATTTCGGCTTCTGACTCAGACCGAGTCAAGTGTTGACTCGGACCGAGTCAGTTGATCAGACTTTGTTAGATGCAATTGTTGCATCGTTTCAAGTGTCTGAGCTGAGATTTTGATGCTACCGATATGATCGGAACAGCTTGTTTAACCAATGAGAGTGTTTCGGTACATAATTTAAAGCAAGCAAGTGTTGTTTGGCCAAAGGATTATGTACACTGACGATTCAATCGAACTAAGAGTAGTTCAACCGATCTGATCGGAACAGCTTGATTGAACTGACTTGAATTCAGTCAAGATTTCATTGTGTTCAAGTCACATATACCTCATGAAATCTAAAGCTATTACTGCCCATTAGTAGAGCAACTGTCAATGCCTCGATCGTCATGGTTACGGGTCATGCCCTAACTGAGCGTGCCTGATTATCTTGGTGAGACAGTATGGAGAAATCGTGATTCTCATAGCTCAAATATGGTTGAGCTTGAATTGGGTTATCAAGTCGGACTTGGACCTGATGGTAAAGATGGGATGAGGAACATGCAGTGATAGCGTATCACTATCCCATACTCATCTAGGAATCGCATAGGATGTGATTGACAATGTGTTGTCTACCTAAATAGCATGGTTTTGAGCGTCATGCCCTAGCTGACTCAAAAGCATGTGAAATATGGATCCTACCTCACTTAGAAACTCATTGAGGGTGTTTTTCTTAGTGGGAGCCTGTCATATTGCATCTATTGTCTGTGTTAGTATGTGTACTAAGCGACTTGTATATTTTCTATCTGTTTGTTTGTCCTTTTCTGTAGAACATATCTGTTGCAGGAATCTGGTTAATCTCACCATGCGATCTATCCTTATGAAGGATAAGCCTCTAACCACGGCTTCTGGATCGATCATTGATGCTTATTGGAAGCATGAGGATGATGATCTGGACGTGTCCAGCTTGATGCTTGGAAAGATGTCTTTGGAATTGCATGAGCAAATAGATGACATGGACAATTCACTGATGGTTGATTAGTTGAATGTGTCATTCCAAGAGAAAGCTGGGAGCCAAGGAAAGAATGATATAGTAGTTGTTGGAAAGAGTTCCAGCAAAAGAAGCGTTCCAAAGGTAAAGGCAAGAGGAAAGTGACAAGTGTTGTCACTAACACTAAGCCTAAACCCAAGAAGGAAGAGTGTTATTTTTGTCATGCTGTTGGGCATTGGTATAAAAATTGTAGACTCTACCTGGAAGATCAGAGGAAGAAGATGCTTGCAGAAGTTTCAACTTCGGGTATCTTCGTTATAGAGGCTAACTTGTTTACTTCTACATCGTGGATATTAGATACTGGATGTGCCTCGCATATTTGTGGAAATATGCAAGGACTGTGAGGAAGTAGACAATTGGCGAAGGGAGAAGTAGATCTCCGCGTCGGGAATGGAGCAAAAGTTGCTGCATTAACCGTCGGGACTTACGATCTGACTTTACCTTCTGGCCTTGTATTGGAGTTGCATGATTGTTATTTTGTACCTGCCATCAGTAGGAACATCATATCTATCGATTTCGTGCTTAGACTCGGGATGGTTTCAGATTTGTTATTGAGAACAAATGTCTGTCCATTTATAGAGGCGATTTATTCTATGGTAAGGGTTACCAGTTTAATGGCCTTTATGTTTTGGAAGATGAATCATCTAGATACAGGTCGATCTATAACGTTAGTACCAAACGGTTTAAGCCGAACGACTTAAACCCGACCTATCTCTGGCATTGTCGACTTGGCCACATCAACGAGAAACGCATTGCGAATCTTCATTCTGATGGACTTCTTGATTCTTTTGATTATGAATCAATCGAATTGTGCGATTCTTGTTTGATGGGCAAGATGACAAAATCTCCTTTTACTAGAAAAGGAGAACGGGCTACAGAGTTGCTAGAACTGATACATACTGATGTATGCGGTCCTATGAGTTCACCCGCTAGAGGAGGTTATCTATACTTTGTGACGTTTACTGATGATTTCAGTAGGTACGGTTATGTCTACTTGATAAGACATAAATCTGAAACACTTGAATTGTTTAAGAGTTTCAGAAACGAGGTACAGACCCAACTTGGCAAGACGATCAAGTTGCTTCGATCTGATTGAGGTGGCGAGTATATGAGCCAAGAGTTCACTGACTATCTGGCAGATTGTGGGGTTGTCTCACAGCTGACTCCACCTGGAACGCCACAGTGGAATGGCGTGTCCGAGAGGAGGAACTGAACCTTATTAGATATGGTACGGTCTATGATGAGTCAGGTCGATCTTCCTAAATCCTTCTAGGGCTACGCTCTGGAAACAGCTGCGCTTATACTGTACAACTGTCCAACAAAATTGGTTCAGAAGACACCATATGAGATATGGACTGGGAAGCGTCCCTGCGCTTATACTGTACAACTGTCCAACAAAATTGGTTCAGAAGACACCATATGAGATATGGACTGGGAAGCGTCCCAGGTTAGCGTTTATGAAGATTTGGGGATGCGACGTTTATGTGAAATATCTGGCTTCTGATAAGCTATCCGCCAAATCTGATAAATGCATATTTGTGCGTTACCCTAAGGAAACTAAAGGGTACTGGTTCTACAACCCATCCGAGAACAAAGTGTTTGTTGCTCGGAATGGATCTTTCTTGGAGAGAGAGTTCGTCTCCAAGAGAGTCAGTGGGAGTAGAATAGATCTCGAAGAAGTTTGAGAACCACAAATAGTCGAAGAACCGAGTGAACAGGTCGAAACGGTTCAACCTGTATCATAAGTTGTTGAGACAGCACCTTCTAGTGGACCTCGGAGATCTGGTAAAATTCGCCAAGAGCCTACAAGATACGGTTTTCTTGTGACTGGAAACGACGAACTCATGTTGTTAGAACATGACGAGCATACGTCGTATTCAGAGGCTGTGGCGAGTTCCGATTCTGAGAAATGGCACCAGGCCATGGAGTCTGAGATGCAATCCATGTACGACAACAAAGTGTGGACTTTGGTCGATTCGTTCGATGGTATTAAGAACATTGGATGTAAGTGGGTTTTCAAGAAGAAAACTGACATGGATGGCATCGTGCATACCTATAAGGCACGATTCGTTGCGAAAGGGTTTCGGCAGATTCATGGTATAGACTATGATGAAACCTTTTCACCAGTCGTGATGCTTAAATCCATACGGATTCTGCTAGCCATAGCTGCGTATTATGACTACGAGATATGGCAGATGGACGTCAAGACCGCATTCCTTAATGGGAATCTGCTCGAGGATGTGTACATGACACAACCCGAGGGTTTTGTCGATCCTAATAGTCCGAAGAAGGTATGCAAGCTTCAAAGATCCATTTATGGATTGAAGCAGGCTTCGAGGAGCTGGAATCTTCGATTTGACGAGGCAGTCAAAACGTTTGGCTTCATGCAAAACGAAGATGAGCCATGCGTTTACAAGAAGGTCAATGGGAGCGCAGTGGTTTTCCTTGTGCTCTATGTAGATGATATATTGTTCATTGGAAATGATGTTCCTACTTTACAAGGAGTAAAATCCTGGCTAGGATCAGTCTTTTCGATGAAAGACTTAGGAGAAGCCGCCTACATTCTAGGCATCAAGATCTATAGAGATAGATCGAGAAGGCTTCTTGGCCTAAGTCAGAGTACATACATTGACAAGGTCTTGAATCGGTTCAAGATGCAAGACTCCAAAAGGGGTGCCTTGCCAATGGGACATGACGTTGCTCTTAGCAAGACTCAGTGTCCAAAGACACAGGATGAGCAAGGGCGCATGAGTAGGATTCCATATGCCTCGGCAATTGGATCCATCATGTACGCCATATTGTGTACTCGTTGAGTATGACTAGTAGATATCAGTCTACACCAGGTGAGGCTCACTGGATTGCAGTCAAGAACATCCTTAAGTACTTGAGAAGGACTAAGGATTTGTTCTTGGTGTATGGCGGATTGGAAGACGAGCTCGCTATAAGTGGTTATACCGATGCTCGTTTCCAAACCGATAGAGATGACTTCAGGTCACAGTCAGGTTACGTTTTCTGCCTGAACGGTGGGGCTATCAGTTGGAAGAGTTCCAAATAGCCAACCGTTGCAGATTCGACTACAGAAGCCGAGTACATAGCAGCATCGGATGCAGCTAAGGAAGCTGTTTGGATCAGGAAATCCCATTGAGTTGTATTGTGACAACAATGGTGCGATTGCGCAAGCTAAGGAACCCCGGTTACACCAGAGATCCAAACACATACTCAGGCGATTTCACTTGATCAGAGAAATCATCGACAGAGGAGACGTGAAGATAAGCAGAGTGTCGACAGATGATAATATTGCCGACCCATTGACGAAGCCTCCCCCTTCGTCAAAGCATGATGGTCATGTTAAGGGTATGGGGATTAGATGCTTATAGGATAGATCATAGAGCATAGTGGGAGATTGTTGGTTGTAATGCTCTAGGAT
>NW_010965180.1:83158-88470 GCF_000463585.1 Tarenaya hassleriana
GTCAAACGTCACACGCAACCAAACTCGCAGAACCCGAAAGATCGTGTATATCACCGAGGGAATCGTTACTTACCTCGTTCTCGATGAGAGTTGAAGTTTGTTTCGATCCGGGGCCTGTTCTAAATCACCAAGAGCTGAAAGTACAGCTCCTCTACACGTATCCACACCGACGCACCTCCTTAATAGGAGAGATATCGCTGGGCCCTCTCGTGGAAGTCGGACTATGAAAATGCATGGCCACGCTATAGATGAAGTTGCATCTATTTTATTAGTCGATTTGCCAAGACGAGAAAGCAGTTGAACTTGAAGGGTGGCTCAAACCATGCCCTTGTTCAACTTATGATATCGTGAGACAAAGGATCAAAACTCGAGCTGTTATTGCCTCAGTTAGATCACCTCTAACTCAATTCAACGTGGGTGATTATGGCGTCTTGCTAGAGACTAACCATGACTTGTAGATCGGATCTACAGGGTCACACACTATTAGGGATGGACTTATATGTGAAGTATCGGAAAGGAAGACTTGGATTTGGTCGAAAAAACGGTTTTCGGATCAAATCAAAGTGTCGGGACGGTTTCAGCCTTTGACTCGGACCCAGTCAGTACTTGACTCGGACCGAGTCAGTTCCATGCGAGTCGAAGCCCAGAAAGTGTTTTGGGTTTGGCTGATGTTTTGACTCGGACCGAGTCAAAGTTTTGACTCGGATAGAGTCAATACTCAATGGGCCGAGTCAAGAGTTGACAATGGGCTTGGGCTGATTCGTTCTGACTCGACCGAGTCAGAGTTCTGACTCGGACCGAGTCAATACTCGGAAAAAGTCTCTTTTCACAAGGATTAGGGTTTCTAACTTATAAGGAGGTGTTGGACGTTGTCCTAAGAGAAGAACTCACTTTCAGAACCCTAAGACAGATCTAGAACACAAGAAAATCGTTTTTTTTAGGTTCTAGTTCTAGGGATTCGATCCCAAGTCTTGGAAACCCTATTCACTTCACAGATCCTAGCAGATCAGTTCCAAAAGCGTTTGGAATCCTTCCCGTCGGTGTGGATACGTGTAGAGGAGCTGTACTTTCAGCTCTTGGTGATTAAAACAGGCCCTGGATCGATTGCTACTTTCAGATCTTCAGGAAAGAGGTAAGATTCGATTCCTACGGTGATATACACGTTCTTTCGGGTTTTATGAGTTTGGTTGCGTGTGACGTTTGACTAGGTTTAGATTATCCTTCCGCTGCATGAAACCTAGTAGCCAAACCCTAGATCGATGAGATCGCATGCTAGGAACCCGTAGCGACGTAAAACCCTTCATCAAGGGCCTCGCTATCTTCAAAAAATCCTTGATGAATCTCCTGTAAAATCTGGCGTGACTCAAGAAACTTCGGATCCCTTTAATGTTGGTCAGTGGCGGTAGCTTCTCAATCACTTCCACTTTCGCTCTATCCACTTCTATCCCGTTGTCCGAGATTCGATGACCAAGTACAATGCCCTCTCGCACCATGAAGTGGCATTTCTCCCAATTCAAAACCAAGTTCGCCTTGAGACACCTGTCTAACACTCGATGGAGATTTGTTATACACGCATCAAAGGAGGGTCCATGGACGGAAAAATCGTCCATGAACACCTCCATAATATCTTCAATCACATCGGACAAAATAGCCATCATGCATCTTTGAAAAGTTGCAGGTGCATTGCATAAAACCAATTGCATGCGTCTATATGCGAAAGTGCCGTAAGGGCATGTGAATGTCGTTTTCTCTTGGTCACTCGGATGGATAGGGATTTGGAAGAAACTGGAGTAACCATCGAGAAAACAAAAGTAAGAATGCAATGCAAGTCTGTCTAACATTTGATCAATGAATGGAAGGGGGAAGTGATCTTTACGGATGTTTGTGTTAAGTTTTCGATAATCAATACACGTTCTCCATCCCGTAACGGTTCTAGTTGGTATGAGATCGTTGTTTTTATTTGGAACGACCGTGATACCTCCCTTCTTAGGTACGACTTGTACCGGACTAACCCAAGAGCTATCCGAAATCGGGTAAATAATACCCGCATCTAACAATTTCAAAACCTCTTTCTTGACTACATCTTTCATTTTCGGGTTTAGCCTACGTTGATGTTCGATTGACGATTTGGTATCATCCTCTAAATGTATGCGGTGCATGCAAAGAGAGGGGCTAAGACCCTTGATGTCTCCTAGAGTGTACCCTAGGGCTTCCTGTATTGTCTAAGCAACTTGGTGAGTTTTTCTACTTGATCCTCATCTAATGCGTCATTAACGATAACGGGATAAGTAGAATTTGCGCCGAGGAAAACGTACCTTAACCCTTGAGGTAGGGGTTTCAATTCCACTTGTGGGGCATGTTTGGGATCCCAATCAATGCGTGTATCTCCTCTCGGGACTTGAGGCGTGTCAGGTATGGCTTGAGTGGTCGCGAGGAGGGCTTCGAACCGCGATTCTTCCATTTCAGGCACAAATGGGCGAGTCGCCTGATTGGTCCGAAAACGAGTCGATTTTGCTCAGACTTTTCGGGTGGTCCGCCTGGAAAAGCGAGCGGTCGCTCGTTTGGTCCGAGAATGAATCAATTTTGCTCAAAGATTTCGAGCGGGCCACCTGGAAAGGTGGGCGGTCGCTCGTTTCAGCTGGAATTGGGTCGATTTTGCTCAGAGATTTCGAGCGGTCTGCCTGAAAAAGCGAGCGGTCGCTCATTTGATCCTGCAACTCTTCAAAATCGGATGATTTCGGGCGGGTTGCCCGGAATTCTGGGCGGATCGCCCGAAATAGTTCAGAAACCTCTTTTTCGGTTTCTCGATCATCCAGTGCCGACTTATCTCCTCGATCTCTTCCCAATTGCTATATAGACTTGCTTCTGTGGCGATTAGTGACACTTCTAGCGGATCCACTTCACAGAATTCCCCAATCACTTCCTCTGCCATCGCTTCAAGTATATCCGCATACCGTATCATTTTGTTGATTGTTGCTTCAAATTCTGATCGAGTGTAAATTCGACTGTCTCGTCTCCAATTTTCATTGTCAATCTACCAGCTCGAACGTGCACTACAGCATCCGCTGTACTCAAAAATGGTCGGCCAAGTATGATCGGTACCTTGGAATCTTCATCCATGTCTAAAACAAAAAAAATCCACCGGCACATAGAATCCGCCAATCTTGAGGGGTACGTCCTCTAGAATGCCTGTTGGATATTTGATGGATCGGTCCGCTAGTTGCAAGGCCATTCTCGTGGGCTTCAAGTCGCCTATGTTCAACTTCTTGTAGATGGATAGCGGCATTAAACTCACGCTAGCTCCAAGATCACATAGCGCTCTATCAATCTCGATGTTTCCCAACTTGCATGGTATAGAGAAACTCCCCGGATCAGACATCTTCGGGGGAAGTTCGTTCTTTCGTAATGGCTGCGCTAATTTCGGTGCTTAACGCTACAGTCTCCTTTTCCACTACACGCTTCTTTGTCAAAATATCCTTGAGGAACTTCGCATATGAGGGCATTTGAAGAATTGCCTCATGGAAGGGCATTGTGATCTCCATCTTCTTAAGCATTTCCGCAAACCTCTCGAACTGGTTGTCCTCATTAAATTTCTTTAAACGAGAAGAAAAAGGTATCGGGGGTACCTTAGGCGGAGGCGGGATTTAGGCTGGCTCTTTCTCTTGCTCTTGTACCTTAGGGGTGTCTTCCTCTACCGCCTTGCCTTTTTCCTCTCTTGTAAGCCTTGGAGGCGCTACTTTCTCAACCATCGGGGGTGTAATCTCTGGAAGTTGTTTTCCACTCCTTAGCTCGACTGCATTGATATGCTCACGGGGGTTCACCTCGTTCTTTTCGCGAAGCATTCCTTGTTGTCTTGATGAGGAGGAAGATGCAAGTTGGGCCACTTGATTGTCCAAGATCTTCAAGTGAGCTTGTACTCCTTCCAATTGCTTCTTGAATGCAACTTGCTCATTTTCAATGCCCCCAATGGATACTCCTTGTGATTTTTGACCTTGGAGGATTTGAAATATCATATCCTTGATGTCCGGGTCTTGGTCCTTGGGTTGCACTTGCTGTGGTCTATAGTTGGAATTTCCTTGATAACCTTGACTTCCTTGACCTTGTTGTTGATACTTCGGTTGAAAATCCAGAGGTCCTTGGTTGTTCCGTTGGAAAGCGGGTTGAGGATTTAGCGCATTCGACGTGTTCTTGTAGGAGAAATTGGGATGATTTCTCAATCCCGGGTTGATAGGTTGGATGGATGAGTGTATTGGTTTGGGCCAACATAGTTGGCTTCTTCCGCTTCTTGATCAACCATGTACATACCCGGTTAAACTTGTGCTAATTGGGATCCTCCACAGCAGCTACTTGTTTGGCATTGGTGAGTTGGACCTTTTCTCCGCAAGGTCGGCTAGCACCTCCTTAAGAGCTGCGTTCTCTCCCACATCACCTTTCACTGAGTTTCTCCTACTGAACTCGTTGGACGTATGGCTGCGTCCCTTGGCCAGTTTTGCAATTGTCGGCTCTAGCTCTTGGAACGGGATATCATATATGTCACCTCCACATGCTGCATCAATCCAAGACTCAGTATCATCCTTCAGCCCATGGATAAAGATGGATAGAAGGTAGTCTCTTTCCATTCCATGGTGAGGGCACATTCTTTGATATTCCTTGAAGCGTTCCCATGCATCATGGACATTCTCCCCATCCTCTTGCACAAAAGCATTAATCTGATTCCTCCCATGTTGAGTCTTGGTAGGGGAGTAGTATTGCATAAGGAATTGTTCTTCCATCTCACCCCATGTCGAGATAGAGTTTGGCTCAAGAGTGTAGAGCCAATCTCTAACTCTCTCCGTAAGTGAGTAGGGGAAAGTCTCAAGGAACACGTCTTCAAGAGTAATCCCCGGTCCCTTCTTGATTGCCTTACAGTTCATCTTGAAGTTCGTAAGGTGAGCATTCGGGTCCTCGTTTGGTCTCCCACGGAAACTCATGTTGTTGAGCATTTGGATGCATTGCGGTAGGAGTTCAAGTTCTTCTAGTGGTCCCCGATTGATACATGATAGTAACTGAGTATGCTTCGGTTGTGTGTACGTTCGAAGCGTTCTAAGGGCTGCTTGGGCGGCTCACGAAGTGGCTCTCGAATTCGCGGTTCAAACACGAACGAAACAAGGGATGATCGAACGAAATTCTAACCCAATCACCGGCTCACGAAGTGGCTCTCAAATTCGGATTAGAATCAGCTTATGGAAGAGATGGAAGTGAGGCTGTCCTTAAGTGCCTCAAATGCGCTTACTTGATTTTCTCCCCACTCAAAGTTCACATCTTTCTTAGTG
>NW_010965180.1:88881-89734 GCF_000463585.1 Tarenaya hassleriana
TCTGGGTTCATTCGGTAAGCGGGTCGGTTAGGTAAAGGAACACCGGGTACTAAATCGATTTGGTGCTCGATCCCCCGGATGGGTGGTAATCCTGCCGGAATCTCGTTCGGAAACACATCTCGGAATCGTTCAAGTAGTCGACTTATGGCGGGGTTATCGGTAGGTACTTCCGTCCTTAGGTTCATGACATCCTTAAAAACCATGAGAAGTACCGATTGTTCTTGACGAACAACCCGATCGACCTTACTAGCTTTAAGGTAGAAGTTCTTCTTCTTCGCTTCAGTGTCCTTAGCTAGCTTTAGTTGCATCTCATGCACTTGAGATGGACTAAGGGGTGCGAGTACAATCTTCCTCTTGTTATAAACGAAAGAGTACTGGTTCGCTCGCCCATCATGGCTGACCTCTCGATCGAACTGCCATGGTCTACCGAGTAGCATGTGTCCCGCCTGCATTGGGACAACATCGCATGTGACCTCGTCTTGGTACCGTCCGATACTAAATGGTACCTTGACTCGCTCGGTGACCTTAATTTCCCCACTGTTGTTTAACCATTGAAGTTTATAGGGGTGCGGATGTTTCTCGGAAGCTAGGCCGAGCTTCTTGACCATATATGCACTTGCGACATTCGTGCATGATCCGCTATCTATGATCAGTCCGCATATTTTTCCTTGGATGGTACGAGTATGAAAAATGGTCTCTCGTTGGGCAGTTTCGGCCGGAGTAACTAGGGTGCTCAGAACACGTCTCGTCACTAAGAGTTCACCGCTATCAGGATATTCTATCTCCTCCTTGGGTTCACCAACTTCTTCCTCGTCCATGGCCTCATACTCTCCGTTTTCCATTATTATCATTA
>NW_010965180.1:90728-94885 GCF_000463585.1 Tarenaya hassleriana
CGAGGTCTAGGTTGATCTACCGGGGCTCGGTTTCTAGGTTCCGTCTCTCTAATGGTTTGGGTATCCGGTCTAGATCCTTCTAACTTAGAAATACGCTCCATCATTTGTTGTAGGGCTCGAAAAATCTCTTGGTTGCTAGACGACCCTATCTCCAATCCCTCATTGGAAGCATCGTGAGCACTCATGTTTATAATTCGCTCAAGTCTCGCAATATGCACGTAACGTACTATACACGCAAACGAATCCCAATCAACGTGCAAGAGCGTAAATGATAGACGTGGATATCAAGGAGCAATCAATCAACGTGCAATGGCTAACAAACAAACAGTGAGCGAATACGAAGATGAGACACACACGTGCAAAGCGAATCACACACAACGTCATGCACCGGAAGAGCTGCACACCAAAGAGACAAAACGAATCGAGAGTGCTGTGAAACGGTAATGTCGCAAAGTAATCCAAGCAAGAATCCAAGCAATAGTGATCTAGCAAAAATCTAGACTAACATGAAAACGCCTAGTCCTCGGCAACGGTGCCAAAAACTTGATGTGCACGCACCGAGTCTTATATTTAGTACTCGATCCGTACCACTATCCGCAAGTATACGGTAGTTGTAGTACCGGGGTCGAACACGAGGACTAGGATGTATTATTCTATCTCTAAGCTAGATTAGGTGGTCAAGTAAAAATATGGTTTGTGGTAAGTGTCGGAATACGAGCAAACAAGTAAGATTAACGGTTTGTAAAACGATGGTTTGAGGCGTTGTAGGTTCGGGATCCCTCAAGAATCGCATGGACGGTTAGTGATGCTACAATGCCTATGGGTTTATCTTCCAATTAGGGGTTTCAAGCACTTCCTCTAGAGTTTGTCTCTCCCGAGCTTAAACTCACTACCTAGAGAATCGTTTCACCCATCTCCCAATGATCCAAATGATCTCTAGATACATTAATGTACCCCCATCATGAACCCTAAGCAAGCTAAGCCATCTCCCAATGTGAATAACTCACTCATTTGACATTTGGTTCCAAACATCATTCCCGTATCCCTTTGGTCAATGTGTTCTATGGTCATATCGATTAGGGTTTCATCAAATCAATAGCATTAAGCACAAAACATCAAACCAATGGAAGAAAAGTCAAAAGCATCATAGATAAGCATAGGTGTCCATACAAAAGTGGGGATCCCTCACCGACAACAAGGTTACTACTCCATATCTAAAGGTCCAAAACAGAAAACAAAAGGGGAGAACATAGAAAAGGAGAAGAAATGCTCAATGTGATCTTAAATGGTGATCTCCTTCTTCAAGATGTCTCCCTAGGTCTCCAAATCTCCCTTTCCTCTTCTCCAAGGTGTTCTTCTTTCCAAGTCTCCAGTCCCCCTTCTCTCTCCTCAAAATCCCCTTTTTGTGTAAGTGAAAAAACTAGGTTTTTCCTCAAAAATCGGGCTTTTCCTTTTTGGGCCGAATTTGATATCGGGTGGTCGCTCACTTTTTGTTCAGGGTCGCCCATTTTCTCTTCAGTGTCGCTCGTTTTCTTCAGGGTGAGCGACCGCTCATATATACGAGCGACCGCTCGTTCTCCGTGTTAGCATAGAGCGACCGCCTGATTCTTTGAGCAACCGCCCGATTGTTTGGCTGTCACAGCGAGCGACCGCTCGTTATAACGAGCGGGCCGCTCATTTTCTCTGAGCTATCCGGGACTTCTCGATTCCGCTCCTTTTCCGTGTCTCATGCAAAAATATCCTCGTTCGATCATCTTGCAAGGGAAATGGAGGAAATAATCCTACCCATGACTGTCTAACGTCCTATTATGCCTAAGATATGAGAAAAATGAAAGTGTGTGACGTTAGAAAACCGGTGAAAAACCCGTGTGATCATGTTTGATTCATTACGTATTGTGCATACTTGATATGTTATGAAATCCATGTATTGTTATGAACAACACTAAACTCCCTAGTCATGTATCATTGTGGGAATAATGATATAACAAGACTGGTATGATGTGTGATTAATGATCATATAGATGATCATAGGTATTGGATACGATCACAGTAATAGGTATTCGTTGGAGAACGGAATACTGGATGACCTACATGAGTTTGTCACATTGACTAGCGTCATGACTTGAATCTCATATGGCGGTTCGATGATTGGATCCTAAGACCTGAGATATCTACGGAATCCAACATGAGGAGTTGCGTGCTTTGAATAAGTCAAACGTCCTGCGTAACAGGAGGACTATAAAGGCGTGTATCAGGTACAAAACGAATCATGTGTTGGATTGTAGATAGTCAATATGGGATTTGTACCTCTCGTAAAAGAGAGAGATATCGCTGGGCTCCTCGTGTGAACGAGACTGTAGAAATGTGTGGCCGCACTATAGACGATGTCGTCTATTTCAGACAGTCGAACTCGGTGAACGAGAAAGCAGTCGAATCAGATAAGGTGGCTTGTCCATACCTTATATTCGACATATGATATCGTGATACAAAAGGATCATCAACCGGAATCATCACTGGCGTTCGTAAGATCACGAACAAACTCTATTCGAGATAGGTAGTCATAGTGTCTTGCTAGAGACCGCCTATGACTTGTATATCCGGAATAGAGATTTCGGGTTATACTGCTATATCGGATGAGCCTACATGCTGCTAATGAATCGTAGAAACATTAGAACGCTCACCTCAATCGATCCGGGGCCTGTATCAATCGAAGAACACATCTGATCACGAAAGGTAGGAAGAATACCTCGCCCTCTACACGTATCCACACCACGGGATGGATTCCAACGATTGGAACTTGTCTACTAGGACTCGAATCTCTATTCGATTTTGTGCTTCGAGAAAACGAGACTCTCCAAACACGTGGACCGGTCGGTCCAGAGGTAACGTGCAAATGTTGCTCGGTCCGGAAAATGTTTCAGACCGATTGGTCCGGAACCATAGACCGATCGGTCCACACGTAAAAAGCTCCAGATCGATCGGTCCAGGCCTGGACCGATCAGTCCAGACATCGGTGTTGGGATTCCTTGGATCTCTAGAGCGAATCCTATTCCTAAGAGATCGATTCTAGGGTTTGCGCAGCAGATGTAAAACAATAAACCCTAGAACCATGCTTCTATGAATCGTAGAAACGTTAGAACGCTTACCTCAATCGATCCGGGGCTTGTATCAATTGAAGAATTCGTCTGATCACGAAAGGGAGGAAGAATACCTCGCCCTCTATACGTATCCACACCTCGGGATGGATTCCATCGGTTGGAACTTGTCTGCTAGGACCCGAATCTGCTATTCGTTTCACGCTTCGAGAAAACGAGACTTGGATCACCTTTTAAAACTCTTGGATCTCACCAAAAATCTGTAAAAAAGTTGTTAAGTCGGCACTCAAAGTCTCTCTATTTATTAGGGTTTTTAATCTCCTTCTTATAAGGTGATTTAACGCTAATTCGGTCTAATTTTCGAAAAACCCGAAGCCTGGAACGGACGGTCCAGAAATGCACGTCGACCGTCCGTTCCAGCACGTAGAACGGACGGTCTGCCATTAGCAGACCGTCCGTTCCAGACCTTGTGGAACGGACCGTCCGTTCTGGACCGTCGCGTCTGTTGGGGAATCTACGGGTTCCTAGCATGCGATCATATCGATCTAGGGTTTGGTTTACTAGGTTTCATGCAGCGGAAGAAAAATCTAAACCTAGTCAAACGTCACACGCAACCAAACTCGCAGAACCCGAAAGATCTTGTATATCACCGAGGGAATCGTTACTTACCTCGTTCTCGATGAGACTTGAAGTTTATTTCGATCCGGGGCCTGTTCTAAACCACCTAGGACTGAAGTTACAGTCCCTCTACACGTATCCACACCGACGGGAAGGATTCCAAACGATTTGGAACGAATCTGCTAGGATTAGTGAAGAAAAGGGTAACTCAAGAGACGAGATCCAATCCCGGGACAATAGAAATCCAAGAGAACAGCTTCTCTAGGGTTCTAGGGTGTTTCTCTGAGTTTTAGGTCGGCTCTCATTAAGTTTAGACGAAACCCTAAACTTAAATAAGATTAGAAAACCCTAAAATTCGAATTTTGGAAATATTCCGGATCCCGGCCCGCCGGACCAGGAGCTTGGTCCGGCGGACCAAGCTTAGTCCGAAGCACGCGGTCCGCC
>NW_010965180.1:97755-106690 GCF_000463585.1 Tarenaya hassleriana
GGTGAGTCGGGGGCCGAATCCCTCGATAGTCGTGAGTCGAGTGTCGAAGCTTTCTAGCTTCTGCAAGATGAGGTCAAGCCGAGGGTCGGGGGTGGAGCTCGATTGACCTTCAACTCCCGATGTCGAGGGGTCAGTTGTTCTCCCTCTCCCGATTCTCAATCGGTCCAGGGTAATATCGAGAAAGTCCAACCGCAGGGTATCGGGTGTGAATGTCTCGATCTGCTCGCACGGGAGCACAAGCCCTCGAGTCATCCCGTCATCTCCCTTGAAAATCCACTGCCATCCCCTTCGCTGAATGTGTCCTCGAAGTCAGAGGGCGTCCATGTCCAGGAGGATATGATCATCGACCATATCAGCTTCGTAAAATACTATTCCCGTGTCGACGCGCTGTGCTATCTTTGTGATCATACCACCCACGCAAATGCACGTCTCGTTGGCCTTGGTGGAGGCCAACGTGTGGAGATGCATGGCTACCCGTGAAGCTAAGTCCATGTCGCTCCATTTGGCACGGACGTACATGTCGAGAGTTGGACCATCATGAAACTCCCGTAATGCTTGATAGAGGTAACCCAGGTCGATTTTGTGAATCTTGCCGGGTTCGTCTCGCGCGAAAATGAAGTTGGACATGACTTGATGCGCGTATCGGATCGCTGGATGTTGCACCCATGAAATCTTCCCCGCTGAGCTTGAGTACCGGCTGGATGTTGCACCCATGAAATCTTCCCCGCTGAGTTTGAGTACCGGCGGACTGCTATCTTCTTCCAAAAATCTTGGAGGACATATGCGGAAATCGTCGGTAGTAAGGAGTGCGTTCCCCTTTGGACTTCCAGGATGTCTGCAAATTGCGCCATGCTTAGTCTCACCCATTTCTTGTTCAAGCGGAATTCCATGTACGCTTCGTCAATCGTGCCATCTAATGGGAAGTAGCATGAGTAGGTGGCCAAGAATTCACGGGTTACGCTCTTGAATGAGGGCTCGACGCTCCTGCTCAATGCTCCCCAGCCGAGCTTGTCGAATATGTATTCGACGTTCGCTTGAATACCCAACCCTCGAATCGTGCGTTCGCACATAGCTTTGCTTGGGCGTTGTTTCAACTTCGACAGGTGCTTCGCCCGCTCGTATGCTTCATCGTGTCGGCCGATCTTGACCAGCTTGGGTGGTCCTTCGACGAGGAGGTTCTGTTTCGTCTCCAATATCTCGGTGATTGTGTCCGGTCTCATCTCTCTCTTTTGAGAGAACTCGACTTCTTGTGACGATGAAGCAACGTCGCTTGTGCGGGCTGTTTTTGGTGCCATCTACAAAGGTATAGTCGATATGGATCGGGGCAGTGGGGTTAGGGCGAGAAAAATAGAACGGTTTTCGGGTTTCAGAGAAAACGAGCGGGTCGCCTGCTTTCGCAGGCGGTCGCTCGTCTTTCGAGCGGGCGCCTGGGCGACCGCTGACAACTCAGGCGGTCGCTCGAGCAGAACGAGCAACTGCTCACTGGTTCGGGAAATCGAATTTTCGACCAGAAATCGGGATTTTCCGGTCGAAATCTCTCGAAACCAACCCTAGCAGCTATACCCATCAACACCTTCGACCCATCTCTAACCAACAACCCTAATATCACGATTTTGAAAGGAGAAATTACCGGTTAGGGTTTCGGAGAAGGTAGATCCGCGTGCGGTTTGAGCGTGGTGGTTCTGGAGCGACAGTGGCGCGGTGGGGCTTCGAAACGACGGACTGGGTCACGGAGGCTGGGGGAATCGATCGCCGGCGAGAGAGAAGGGGAGAGAGTGTAGGTGATTTTTCGTTAAGTGGTGTCTCTCTCCCCCGAAATCGAGTTAAAAACTCGATTTCGAGACCGAGCGGTCGCTCGGTTTCTCGGGCGATCGCCCGATAATTTTCTCTTTTTCTCTTTTTTTTTCGAAAAGATGCGGGCGATCGCTCTTTCTGTTCGAGCGGTCGCTCGCGGGATGGGCGGTCGCTCGCGGGATGGGCGGTCGCCTGGTGAACCGAGCGGGCCGCTCATTTATGCTAAAATTTTTTTTTTCGTCTCCCGTTTTCCCCTCCGACGAAAGGACTTGTTTGATTGGAGTGATTTGGGAGAATTTGGAGCCTATCCATGGTGAATAAAAGAAGAAAAGAAGAAAAGAACGAGGTTCGAAGAATTTACATCCCGGGATTAACCGGGGTTGCTAGTTAAGGTCGTAGCTAGACCGATGTGGCATTCAGTCGATCGAAGAAAAGGAGAGTACAGAGGTACCTCCTCCCGGCTTAGCTTTCCCCGGGTTGTATGGTTTGATCCTTTGGGCGTTGACCGTGAATGACCCGCCCTTCTCGTTGTTGAGTTCCACCGCTCCATGTGAGGTGACGTGCTTAATGGTGAACGGTCCCGACCATCTCGATTTCAGCTTTCCTGGAAAAAGTTTTAATCGGGAATTAAATAAAAGCACGAGGTCATCTTGTTGGAAGTTTCGGTGGAGGATGTGGCGATCATGCCACTTCTTGGCCCGCTCCTTGTAGATTCGTGCGTTCTCGTACGCATCCAAGCGAATTTCCTCCAAGTGGTGGAGCTCTAGCACTCGTTTTTCTGCTGCGGTTTTCCAGTCGTAGTTCAACGCCTTAATCGCCCAATACGCCTTATGCTCTAACTCGACCGGAAGGTGGCAGGCCTTTCCGTACACGAGTTGAAACGGAGTCATCCCGATCGGTGTCTTGAATGCTGTCCGATATGGCCAAACCGCATCTTCAAGCTTCAAAGCCCAGTCTTTCCTTGACTTGGCCACTGTTTTCTCCAAGATCTGTTTTATCTCCCTGTTGGAGACCTCCACTTGGCCACTCGTTTGGGGATGATAGGGAGTGGCTACTCTATGGTGAACACCATATTTAGTCAATATGCCATGAATCACTCTATTAACGAAGTGCGCTCCCCCATCACTTATCACCACTCTCGGAACTCCAAACCGAGGAAATATATCTCTTTTGAACATCCGTGAAACAGTGCTTGAATCATTCTTCGGGCTAGCAAGCACTTCCACCCATTTCGTCACATAATCCACAGCCACAAGGATGTATAGGTTACCGCAGGATGGACAAAATGGTCCCATGAAATCGATTCCCCACACATCAAACGGTTCCACTTCTAAGATGTAGTTTTGTGGCATCTCATTCCGACGCGAAATATTCCATGTTCTTTGGCAAGCATCGCAGGAGCTCACAAAACGGTGGACATCCTTAAAGAGAGTTGGCCAATAAAAACCCGCTTGCAAAACCTTCGCGGATGTCTTGGCTGAAGCAAAATGACCCGCATAATCCGATGCATGACAATGATGGATCACTTGCTGCACTTCCTCTTCGGGGATGCATCTCCTAAATAACCCATCTTTTCCCCATTTGAAGAGAAAAGGTTCGTCCCAAAAGTAATCCCGAACATCGTGGAGGAACTTTTTCTTTCCATTATAGTTCAACTCCGGTGGAATCACCTTGGCAACCAAATAATTGACAAAATCCGCATACAAGGGACATCGGAACTAACCTCTAATGCTAAAATTTGTTCCTCTCGCAGCGAATCATTGATAGGCATCTCATTGGGTATTTCTAGTCTCGACAAATGATCGGCCACTGTATTCTCCGTCCCCTTGCGATCTCGAATTTCCAAATCAAACTCTTGTAGAAGCAATATCCATCTAATCAACCGTGGCTTGGCATCTTTCTTTATGAATAGATATCGCAAGGCTGCGTGATCTGTATAAACAATGACCTTAGAACCCACCAAGTATGATATAAATTTCTCGAAGGCGAACACTACAGCAAGGAGCTCTTTCTCTGTGGTGGAGTAGTTCATTTGGGCGTCATCGAGCGTTCGACTTGCGTAGTATACGGCGTAATGCTTCCCATCTTTCTTTTGTCCCAATACGGCCCCGACCGCGAAGTCGCTAGCATCGCACATTAACTCAAAAGGAACACTCCAATCCGGGGGTTGAATGATCGAAGGTGATACTAGTGCCTTCTTTAATATACTAAATGCCTTGTGGCACTCCCCATTAAACTCAAATGGGACGTCCTTGCCCAAAAGTGCAGTCAAGGGTCTCGCTATCTTCGAAAAATCTTTGATGAATCTCCTGTAAAATCTGGCGTGACCCAAGAAACTTCGGATTCCTTTAACGTTAGTCGGTGGTTGTAGCTTCTCAATCACTTCCACTTTCGCTCTATCCACTTCTATCCCCTTATCCGAAATCCTATGACCAAGCACGATGCCCTTTTGCACCATGAAGTGGCATTTTTCCCAATTTAAGACCAAGTTAGCCTTGCTGCACTTGTCTAACACTCGATGAAGATTGGTTAGACACACATCAAAGGAGGGTCCATGAACCGAAAAATCGTCCATGAACACCTCCATTATGAATGCATTATTTTTCCATTATACGATTAGCATGTTTGTTGTATTTCGGCATCCTTGAATCATTAGAGAATGATTCTAAACTCCCTATTCAGTCATCATTGTGGAAACAATGTTGAATCAAGACTAGCATGAGGTGTGATCAACACATTGGATGTAGATCACAATCATGGGTACTCGTTGTGAACGAGTGACTGGATGACCCGCATGGGATTGTCACATTGACAGAGTCATGACTTGAATCTCATACAGCAGTTCGTTTATGGATCCTCATACCTGAGATGTCTAGAGTATCTGATATGAGGAGTGGTGTGTCTTAACTGCGTCAAACGTCGTCTTTAACCGGATGATTATAATGGCATTGATCAGATACGTTCACGAATCATATGGAGATAGTAGACATGCAATATGAGACTTGTCACCTCCTTAACAGGAGAGATATCGCTGGGCCCCTCGTGGAAGTCGGACTATGAAAACGCGTGGCAACGCTATAGATGAAGTTGCATCTATTGTACTAGTCGATTTGCCAAGACGAGAAAGCAGTTGAACTTGAAGGGTGGCTCAAACCATGCCCTTGTTCAACTTATGATATCGTGAGACAAAGGATCAGAATTCGAGCTGTTAATGCCTTGGTTAGATCACCTCTAACTCAATTCTATGGGTGGTCATCGCGTCTTGCTAGAGGCTAACCATGACTTGTGGTTCGGGAAAGGTTCCTAAAGTCACTACCACTTAGAATGGACCTACAAGGTCACACACCACTAGGGATGGGCTTATACGTGAAGAATCCGAAGAATGGAAACGAGATTTGACCGAAACGAGCATGAAAAGGAGTTTTCAGTGTGTTGGTCTGGGGCTGACCAAACTTGGTCAGCCCCGGACCAAGTTGGTCAGATCAGGCAGTCCGGAAGCTCAGTCCGAGGTCACCTGTCCAGGTCTGGTCCGGCTGACCAAGAGTTGGTCAGCCCCGGACCAGACGCTGGAGACAGGCGGACCAAGGATGCTGGCCAGGCGGACCGACAGACCGAGAGGGGTCTTGGTCCGGAGCTGACCAAACCAATTTTAGGGTTTTCTAAGCTTATTTAAGTTTGGGATTTCGTCCAAACTTAAAAAAGGCCGACCTTAAACTCAGAAAAACATCCTGAAACCCTAGAGAACCTGTTCTCTTCGATTTCTATTGTTCTGGGATTGGATCTCGTCTCTTGAGTTACCCTTTTCTTCACTAATCCTAGCAGATTCGTTCCAAATCGTTTGGAATCCTTCCCGTCGGTGTGGATACGTGTAGAGGGACTTTAACTTCAGTCCTAGGGGATTTAGAACAGGCCCCGGATCGAAATAAACTTCAAGTTTCATCGAGAACAAGGTAAGTAACGATTCCCTCGGTGATATACACGATCTTTCGGGTTTTGCAAGTTTGGTTGCGTGTGACGTTTGACTAGGTTTAGATCTTTCTTCCGCTGCATGAAACCTAGTAAACCAAACCCTAGATCGATATGATCGCATGCTAGGAACCCGTATATATCCCGACAGAATGATCGTGTAGTGTGTTGATCATTCGAAATATCTCTCGACACCTGAGAGATCGAGTCTTCGACATCCTGGAGAGCTCATCCATAAACCATAGAAAGTGTCAATACATCAAATGTATCTAAATAAAGCTCGCATAATAGTACATCATAGAGCACTAAACCAACATTCTTGAGTCCCATGTGCTGTTTGATCGCCGATAAATCAGACATGACTGTTTTCAAAGCCGCAGACTCGCTAAAATCTACCCATCCTGTGGAGCGTCTGTTGCCATCTCCTGACATCCCTCTTGCCTTAGCCATCTTCGCAATCTGCATCTCTATGGTGTCAAAGAAAATATCGTATACACTCCCTCCACAGGCCGCATCCATCCATGCTCTAGTGTCACCTCTCAGTCCGTGGATGAATGTGGAAAGCAACAGCCGTTTATACATGCCGTGGTGTGGACAATGGCGCTGATAGCCTTTGAATCTCTCCCATGCATCGTATAGACTCTCGTCACTCTCCTGAGTGAAGTTGTGTATAGCTCTTTGTGCAACTTGGGTCTTCTTTGAGAATAATATTTCGCCATCAATTCCTCCTCTAGCTCTTCCCATGTCGTAATCGGATTTGCCTCCAGTGTGTAGAGCCAATCTCTTGTCCGGTCCATTAGTGAAAAAGGAAAGGCCTCCAAGTATACATCTTCGATAGTCATCCCTCGCACCTTCCTAACTGATCTGCACAACATCTTAAACTGAGTCAAGTGAGCAATGGGATCCTCTGTAGGCCGCCCTCTGAAACTCGCCTGACTGAACATCGTGATGCATTGTGGTGATAGCTCAAAACTGTCCACTGGAGGTATGTTGATGCATGATAGGAGTTGGGTCTGTTTCGGTGCAATGTAAGAACCCAAAATCTCCTCCGTAACGTAAGTAGTTTTGCCCTCGGTCTGTTGATCGTAGAGCGGATTCATGTGCTCCTGGTTCATGTGATTTTGATTCTCTTGATGCTCTTCATTATGAACCGCACGCTCTTTTTGACGGTCGTGCGAACTACTTGACCTTGACATCGCCTTTCCTTTCTGCTGCAATCGGATATCCCTCAAAGTCCGCTCAATCTCTGGATCGTAGACTAGGAGTAGAGCTCCTCGTCATGCACTAGAACCCTGTAAACGACAAAGAAAAAGAAGAACTCGAGACCAAATGAACCCACAAAAAGCAAAGAAAATAAAAAAGAAAGAGAAACCAAAAACCAAAGCAAAAAACCGAAAAACCTAAAAACCTAAAAGGCTCTAAAAAGCACAACTCTATCTAAGCAAAGATCTAGAATCAATAAAGACCTAGAAATAGGCTAACCAGTCCCCGACAATGGCGCCAAAAACTTGATACATGTGTACCGAGTTTAGAATTTATAACCTGATTCACAACTCACCGCAAGAATATGGATCGTCGTAACAGGGGGTCGAACGCAAGGACCGATTGCTAAATCTAAATCATAATCGAAACTAAATCGAAAGCAATCAAGTGGAAGTAGTGATGATGGAAGTGTATGGAATCAATCTAAAATAATAGCAAAGCAAGTAAAAACGTGTAACTATCAAGCAAAGATGACCGTGGATGTGGGGACCGCATTCGCATGTATGGGTATATGCTAAGCATGCGAGAATCACGACATCGTACTTGTATTCAGGAATCTTCAAGCAACAAGAATAGAGAATCCACCTCCCGGTCTACCAACTCACTAACTACAGAGTAACTCGTCAATCTTCCGATCTATTCAAGACATTATGAGCATCTTTAGACAACACATAAACCATATTCCTATGTAAATAATACGGTCTATTCTATCGATTTTGATCCTAAACCAAACCCATATTTCTATGTAGTTCAGAATCTAAAACTGTAATACCCCGAAACCCAATTTGAATATTTAATTAGTAAAAATAAATAATTAAATAGAGATATCACGAAATCACCAAAAGTGATGGTACAATATCGGGGAGAGGCACGAGGATCGTCACGTGCGGGAAGGACCGAGAAAGAATGAAGAAAAGGAAAAAGAAAAAAAAACAGGGCTGGTCCGCCGGACCAGGAGTGGTCCGCGGCGGACCAGCCGCTCAGCCGGAGGGGGGACTGAACAGCGCGGACTGGGAGAAGTTTTCGAAAAAAAATAAACTGACCCCGGTCCGGCGGACCAGGAAGTTGGTCCGGCGGACCGGGAATAACAGATTCCGCAACTTGTCAACTTGCCGCCTTGGGACGCGGAATTCGCCGGATTCTGGGGCCCACTCGCCGTCCAGTCGCCTCCCATGCCTCGAGGGTGTTGCAGGCTCGCCTATGGGCCTGGGCTCGAGCCCACTTGACCCCTCTCGCACGCCATAAACATCTCCCAATCCTCTGCCTTAGCCATTTTCGGGCAAAACAGAGGAAGTAGAGAAAGAGGGAGAGAGGGAGAGAAAGGCGACGAACCAGGGCAAGGGGAGCTCGGGGAAGCAAGGGGGAACGTCCCTAGACGTGCCCTGAAGGTGTTCACGTCGTGTGGAGCCACGAGGAACGCACACAAGCTCGGACAAACTCAAGAACAAGGTGAGTGGCTTGAGTTGGAGTTGTGAGATCTTGTTCTCAATGTGTGATGGTCCAAATCGAGATTTCATTGCGTGTTTGAGGTTTAGAACATGTTTAGGGATGTCAAACTGTGTTTTAGTAGCATTTGGAAGCAACTCCGAATCGATTCGGGAGACAAAAATCGAAACAGAACCGGAGAAATCGCGAGGGAGAAGCAAGTTCCAGTCCCGGTCCGCCGGACCAGGAGTGGTCAGCTCCGGACCGAGACTGGGACAACACGCGAACTCGGACAGGACCAAGGAAACAGACCAGACCAAGAGAAAACACGTCCTGGTCCGCCGGACCAGTCCTGGTCCGTCGGACCAGAGTGTTCCGAGGAGACACGCACCGCCTGACCAGAAGAGACGGACCGAGTGGGGAAAAGCAGTCTGGTCCGGGGCTGACCAATCCTGGTCCGCCGGACCAGACTTGGTTTTCTTCTCTC
>NW_010965180.1:111661-111970 GCF_000463585.1 Tarenaya hassleriana
TTTATATGGCCTAGACGACAATGCCAGAGAAAGGTCGGGTTTAAGTCGTTCGGCTTAAACCGTTTGGCACAAACGTTATAGATTGACATGTATCTAGACGGTTCGTCATCCAAAACATAAAGGCCATTAATATGGTAACCTTTACCATAAAATAAGTCTGGATTCATTTGACTTTGAGTCTCTTGAATCTTGCGATTCTTGTTTGATGGGCAAGATGACGAAGCATCCTTTCAAAGGGAAAAGGACAGAGAGCGACAGAGTTATTGGACCTAATACATAGTGATGTATGCGGACCAATGAGCTGTACAG
>NW_010965180.1:115185-121442 GCF_000463585.1 Tarenaya hassleriana
TTCAGATACATTTGATGTATTGATACTTTCTATGTGTTTTTATGAGAGTATTTTATTCATTACATGTTCTTGCATGCTAGATCTGTTATGAAATCCATGTATCATTAGGAATGATACTAAATTCCCTAGTCTTGTGTCGTTATGGGAATAACGAGATAATAAGACTAGTATGATGTGTGATTGATGATCACATAGATGATCATAGGTATTGGATACGATCACGATCATAGGTATTCGTTGGAGAACGGAATACTGGATTGACCCACATGAGATTGTCACATGGACTAGCGTCATGACTTGAATCTCATATGACGGTTCCATGATTGGATCCTAAGACCTGAGATATCTACGGAATCCAACATGAGGAGTTGCGTCAAACGTCCTGTGTAACAGGAGGATTATAAAGGCGTGTATCAGGCACGAAATGAATCATGTACTGGATTGTAGATAGTCAAGACGGGATTTGTACCTCTCATAAAAGAGAGAGATATCGCTGGGCCCCTCGTGTGAGCGAGACTGTAGAAATGTGTGTGGCCGCACTATAGACGAACGTCGTCTATTTCAGACAGTCGAACTCAGTGAATGAGAAAGCAGTCGAATCAGATAAGGTGGCTTGTCCATGCCTTATGTTCGACGTATGATATCGCGATACAAAAGGATCATCAGCCGGAATCATCACTGGTGTTCGTAAGATCACGAACCAACTCTATTCGAGATAGGTAGTCATAGTGTCTTGCTAGAGACCGCCTATGACTTGTATATCCGAAATAGAGATTTCGGGTTATACTGCTATATCGAATGAGCCTACAGGGTCACACACGCAGGGAAGGACAAAAACACGAGAGAAAACGACGGAAAACCGAGTCGGACGGGTCAAGACCCGACGGTCCGGATGCGTGGTCCGTCCGTTCTGGGAAGCAGAACGGACGGTCCACGAAAACACGCAGACCGTCCGTTCTATGAGGATAGAACGGACGGTCCGCACAACGTAGACCGTCCGTTCTGCCTTACTGGAACGGACGGTCCACGTGCAATTCTGGACCGTCCGTTCCAGGTTCCGGTTTTCCGAAAATTAAACCGAAATTAGGGTTAAATCACTTTATGTGAAAGTGATTAGAACCCTAATTCGAGAGAGACTTTTGAGCAGCCGACTTTTGGCAGAAAAGAGAGGGTTTTTGGAGATCCAAAAACGAGTTCTAAGTCTCGAGATTTCTCGGTGCATATATTGAATAGAGATTCGGGTCCTAGCAGACAAGTTCCAATCGTTGGAATCCATCCCGAGGTGTGGATACGTGTAGAGGGCGAGGTAAACTTCCTGCCTTTCGTGATCAAACGACTTCTTCAGTTGATACAGGCCCCGGATCGATTGAGGTAAGCGTTCTAACGTTTCTACGAATTCAATAGCAGCATGGTTCTAGGGTTCTATAAATTTTTGTTTTACTTCCGCTGCACAAACCCTAGAATCGATCTCTTAGGAATAGGATTCGCTCATGAGATCCCAGGAAACCCAACAATTATAACTATTCGGACATGTGTTATTTTGCGATACTGATCGCCTGTCGTATTTTCCGCTGCTTACTTTGGATTATTTAAAATGTTTTATGGATTTCGTATTTTTGCTTCCGCATTATTATTATTTTATCACTATTTGTCCATGTGGCACAGCCCGTATACTATACACGGGTTACGGGTGTCACAAAAACAATTAGCCAAGTGATCAGCAAATACCAATAGGAAAGAACCCAAATCGATAAAACCAAAACAAGCATAATGTCGAAATCCAATAGAAAGCATAGAGAAAAAGAGATAAAAGAAAGGAGAGAAAAGCTCATATAGATGTGTAGTCTCCACGATTGAATCTTTCTTCTTCTTCCCGAAATCCCATGAACTCCTATTCTTCTCTCACCAAAAGCTCTCCAATAGTCTGTCTCTAAGTGTTCTCCCTCTTCTAGGACGTGACTAGGTATTTTTTATAACCCCTGGATTGACCCGAATGATATTGTCACATGGACTAGCGGTATGACTTGAATCTCATGTGACGGTTCCATGATTGGATCCTACGACCTGAGATATCTACGGAATCCAACATGAGGAGTTACGTATTTTGAATACGTCAAACGTCCTGCGTAATAGGAGGATTATAAAGGCGTGTATCAGGTACGACATGAATCATGTGTTGGATTGTAGATAGTTAAGATGAGATTTGTACCTCTCATAAAAGAGATAGATATCATTGGGCCCCTCGTGTGAGCGAGACTGTAGAAATGTGTGGCCACACTATAGACGAGCGTCGTCTATTTCGTACAGTCGAACTCTGTGAACGAGAAAGCAGTCGAATCAGATAAGGTGGCTTCTCCATGCCTTATATTCGACATATGATATCGTGATACAAAAGGATCATCAACCGGAGTCATCACTGACGTTCGTAAGATCACGAACAAACTCTATTCGAGATAGGTAGTCATAGTGTCTTACTAGAGACCGCCTATGACTTGTATACCCAAAATGGAGATTTCGTGTATACTGCTATATCGGATGAGCCTACAGGGTCACACATGCAAGGAAGGACAAATGCACGAGAAAACGGCAAAAAATCGAGATAGAAGGGACATACCCGACAGACTAAAAGGGCCAGACCCGACGGTCCAGAAGGGCCAGACCCGACAGACCAGAAGGGCCAGACCCGACGGTCCAGTGGGTCCAGACCCGACGGTCCAGATGTTGTAGTTCGTCCGTTCTGGAGTGTCTTGAACGGACGGTCCGCCAGACCCAGACCGTCTTTTCTGCCGTGCTGGAACGGACGGTCCACTTGTAAATCTGGACCAGCCGTTTTGGCTTTCGGGTTTTTGAAAATAAATCGAAATTAGGGTTAATCACTTTATAAGAAGGAGATTAAGAACCGTAATATGGTACAGCCGAAAAAGAGAACTTCTACAGACCTCTGTGTGAGTTTTGAGGGTCTAAGAAGTGATCTAAATCCCGTTTTCTCATAGCACATAACCGAACAACAGATTCGGGTCCTAACAGACAAGTTCCAATCGTTGGAATTAATCCCTAGGTGTGGATACGTTAATCACTTTATAAGAAGGAGATTAAGAACCGTAATATGGTACAGCCGAAAAAGAGAACTTCTACAGACCTCTGTGTGAGTTTTGAGGGTCTAAGAAGTGATCTAAATCCCGTTTTCTCATAGCACATAACCGAACAACAGATTCGGGTCCTAACAGACAAGTTCCAATCGTTGGAATTAATCCCTAGGTGTGGATACGTGTAGAGGGCGAGGTAATCTTCCTCCCTTTAGTGATCACACGAACAATCAATTGATATAGGTCCCGCATCGATTGAGGTAAGCGTTCTAACGTTTCTACGATTCATGCATGCATGGTTCTAGGGTTTTATAGAAAATTTTTGTTTTACATCCGCTCTACAAATCCTAGAATCGATCTCTTAGGAATTAGATTCGCTGTAGAGATCCCACGAAAACCCAACAATCTACTCGTTAGACTCAATGCTAACGATATATCTGGGCGAGTACACTCACGACATACATAATAGATCCTATCGCCGAAGCGTATGGAATTCTATCCATGCGTTCTCGCTCATCAGATGTCATTGGACACTGATTCTTGCTCAGAACTAAACCGTGCCTCATCGACAAGGATCCTTTCTTGGATTCTTGCATGCTAAATCTTACCACCTTGTTGACTTAAGTACTCTGACTTAGACCGATTAGCTTTCTCGATCTATCTCTGTAGATCTTGACGCCTAAAATATAGATATCGTCTATATCTTTGATCGTGCCAATCTAGGTGAATGGATGATCAAGTGATAAATACCTAGACTAAGCCGACTTCGCAAGGGTACGGATTCGATATAGTACCAAGGTTGAACTCAGGGACCGAGAGGTGATGGTGTCGATGATGATCCTAGCGAGAGTAGAGCGCAAGATTGTTGGTTGGTCGGGAAAAACTATAACTAATGGCACTGTAGGTTCGGGGGTTCACCGATGCTACGGATTATCTAAGTGGATGTGGTTGGTTTGCAGTCTAAGGTCATTTCAGAAAACACTAGCTTCTATCCTAGAACGCATCCGGTTAGGGATCTTCGTTCTCTAACTAACGCTTTCCTATCAGCTTCTGCATCTTTAGGTCTACGTTAGAAGCACTAACGTTCGCTATCATATTTTCTAGGTCGAATTAAGAATTCCTTATCAAGTCCAACCTATGCGTTTAGAATTAATAATTGAACCTATCTTATGAACGAATTCCAGTATTAATTAATCCAAATTCTTTTGCAATTAACTAATCCAAGTTCAATTCTATAGGGTGATCAATCCTAAGAAAGCATTATGTTCAATTCATAAAAACCGGATCTAACTTAGACATGCATTCAACCGTTTAAGCCATTGATAATTTCGTAACATGGCTAGATTCCCTAGCCTACAGCAAGTGAACTACTCACACATCATAGAGAAAAACGAAATAGACATGGATCCATACAACATTTCAATAGAAAAAGGAATAGAAGACTTATAATATGAAGAATCAATCCTTGAACAATGAAATATAGCAATCTCCACTCCAATTCGTCCCCCAAACTGTCAAAAACCGAAAAATCTAGAACAGTATCGAAAAATGTGCCAAACGTTGAACCCCTCCTCGGTTTCCGTACAGTCTTTTTATAGACATTTCGAAATATCGACGTTAAAAACTTCGATATCGATGTTTTCTAATGTCGATATTCCTCTAAAGAGCCAAGATCTCAAGGTTCGAGAAAACGGGACTTCGATAACACTCTCAACCTCTTGGATCTCACCAAAAGTCTGTCAAAAGTGTTCTAAAGTCGGCCACCTCTTTTAGGGTTTTTAATCTTCTTCTTATAAAGTGATTCAACCCAAATTTCGGTTTAATTTTGGAAAAACCTGAAGCCCGGAACGGACGGTCCAGAAATGCACATGGACCGTCCGTTCCAGTTCGTAGAACAGACGGTCTGCCATTAGTGGACCGTCCGTTCCAGACCTTGTGGAACGGACAGTTCTGGACCGTCGGGTCTGGACCTGGCAGACTGTCCATCCGTTCCAGACTCTTTCGTCTTGGTTTTTCCGTCGTTTTCTCGTGCGTTTTGTCCTTCCCTACGTGTGTGACCCTGTAGGATCATTCGATATAGCAGTATAACCCGAAATCTCTATTCTGGATATACAAGTCATAGGCGGTCTCTAGCAAGACACTATGACTACCTATCTCGAATAGAGTTTGTTCGTGATCTTACGAACGCTAGTGATGATTCCGGTTGATGATCCTTTTGTATCGCGATATCATATGTCGAACATAAGGCATGGACAAGCCACCTTATCTGATTCGACTGCTTTCTCATTCACTGAGTTCGACTGTCTGAAATAGAAAACATTCGTCTATGTTGGGGAATCTACGGGTTCCTAGCATGCGATCATATCGATCTAGGGTTTGGTTTACTAGGTTTCATGCAGCGGAAGAAAAATCTAAACCTAGTCAAACGTCACACGCAACCAAACTCGCAGAACCCGAAAGATCTTGTATATCACCGAGGGAATCGTTACTTACCTCGTTCTCGATGAGACTTGAAGTTTATTTCGATCCGGGGCCTGTTCTAAACCACCTAGGACTGAAGTTACAGTCCCTCTACACGTATCCACACCGACGGGAAGGATTCCAAACGATTTGGAACGAATCTGCTAGGATTAGTGAAGAAAAGGGTAACTCAAGAGACGAGATCCAATCCCGGGACAATAGAAATCAAAGAGAACAGGTTCTCTAGGGTTCTAGGATGTTTCTCTGAGTTTTAGGTCGGCCCTTAATTAAGTTTGGACGAAATCCCAAACTTAAATAAGATTAGAAAACCTTAAAATCGAATTTTGGAAAGTTTCCCATGTTGGTTTAGTACTCTATGATGTACTGTTTATGAGCTTTGTTCAGATACATTCGATGTATTGATACTTTCTATATGTTTTTTTATGAGAGTATTTTGTTCATTACATGTTCCTGCATGCTAGATCTGTTATGAAATCCATGTATCATTATGAATGATACTAAACTCCCTAGTCTTGTGTCATTATGGGAATAACGACATAATAAGACTAGTATGATGTGTAATTGATGATCATAGAGATGATCATAGGTATTGGATACGATCACAATCATAGGTATTCGTTGCAGAACGGAATACTGGACTGACCCGCATGAGATTGCCACATGGACTAGCGTCATGACTTGAATCTCATA
>NW_010965180.1:134581-136844 GCF_000463585.1 Tarenaya hassleriana
GCTTTATAGGTATGCACGATGCCATCCATGTCGGTTTTTTTCTTGAAAACCCACTTGCATCCAATGGTTTTAATACCATTGAATGAATCGACCAAAGTCCACACTTTGTTGTCGTACATGGATTGCATCTCAGACTCCATGGTCTGGTGCCATTTCTCGGAATCGGAACTCGCTACAGCCTCTGAATACGACGTAGGCTCGCCATGTTCTAACCACATGAGTTCGTCGTTTCCAGTCACAAAAAAACCGTATCTTGTAGGTTCTTGGCGAATTCTACCAGATCTCCGAGGTTCACTAGGAGGTGCTGTCTCAACAACTCGTGATACAGGTTGGACTGTTTCGACTTGTTCGTTCGGTTCTTCGACTATTTGTGGTTCTCGAACTTCTTCGAGGTCTCTTCTACTCCCACTAACTCTCTTGGAGACGAACTCTCTCTCCAAGAAAGATCCATTCCGAGCAACAAACACTTTGTTCTCAGATGGGTTGTAGAACCAGTACCCTTTCGTTTCCTTAAGGTAACCAACAAATATGCATTCATCAGACTTGGCGGATAGCTTATCAGAAGCCAGACGATTCACGTAAACGTCGCATCCCCAAATCTTCATAAATACTAACCTGGGACTCTTCCCAGTCCATATCTCATATGGAGTCTTCTGAACCGACTTTGTTGGACAGTTGTTCAGTATAAGCGCTGCTGTTTCCAAAGCATATCCCCAGAAGGATTTAGGAAGATCGACCTGACTCATCATAGACCGTACCATATCCAATAGGGTCCGGTTCTTCCTCTCAGACACGCCATTCCACTGTGGCGTTCCAGGTGGAGTCAGCTGTGAGACAATCCCACAATCTGCCAGATAGTCAGTGAACTCTTGGCTCATATACTCGCCACCTCGATCAGATCGAAGCAACTTGATCGTCTTGCCAAGTTGGTTCTGTACCTCGTTTCTGAAAATCTTGAACAATTCAAGTGTTTCAGATTTATGTCTCATCAAGTAGACATAACCGTACCTACTGAAATCATCAGTAAACGTAACGAAATACAGATAACCCCCTCTAGCGGGCGAGCTCATAGGACCGCACACATCACTATGTATGAGTTCTAGCAACTCCGTAGCCCGTTCTCCTTTTCTAGTAAAAGGAGATTTTGTCATCTTGCCCATCAAACATGAATCGCATGATTCGATTGATTCATAATCAAAAGAATCAAAAAGTCCATCAGAATGAAGCTTCGCTATGCGTTTCTCATTGATGTGACCAAGTCGACAATGCCAGAGATAGGTCGGATTTAAGTCGTTCGGCTTAAACCGCTTGGTACTAACATTATAGATCGACCTGTATCCAGACGGTTTATCATCCAAAATATAAAGGCCATTAAATAGGTAACCATTACCATAAAATAAAGCACCTCTATAAATAGATAAAGTTTTGTTCTCAATAACAAAACGAAAACCATCAGAATCCAAACATGAAATCGAAATAATATTCCTGCTAATGGCAGGTACAAAATAACAATCATGTAGTTCTAACACAAGTCCAGAAGGTAAAGTAAAATCATAAGTCCCGACGGTCAACGCAGCAACTCTTGCTCCATTCCCGACGCGGAGATCCACTTCTCCCTTCGCCAGCTGCCTACTTCTTCTCAAGCCCTGCACATTTCCACAAATGTGTGAGACACATCCGGTATCTAATACCCATGATGTAGAAGCAAACAAGTTCGCCTCTATAACAAAGATACCAGAAGTCGAAGCTTCTGTAAGCTTCTTCGTCCTCTGATCTTCCAGGTAGAGTCTGCAATTTCTAATACCAATGCCCAACAGCATGACAGAAATAACACTCTTCCTTCTTGGACTTAGGCTTAGGTTCAATGACAACGCTTGCCACTTTCCTCTTGCCCTTGCCCTTGGAACGTTTCCTTTTGGTGGAACTCTTTCCAACAACTACCATATCATTCTTCCCTTGGCTCCCAGCTTTCTCTTGGAATGACACATTCAACTGATCAACCATCAATGAATTGTCCATGTCATCTAATTGCTCACGCAATTCCGAAGACATCTTTCCAAGCATCAAGCTGGACACGTCCAGATCATCATCCTCATGCTTCCAATAAGCATCAATGATCGATCTAGAAGCCGTAGTCAGAGGCTTATCCTTCATAAGGATAGATCGCATGGTGAGATAAAACAGATTCCTGCAACAGATATGTTCTACAGAAAAAGACAGACAAACAGACAGAAAATATGCAAGTCACTTAGTACACTTACTA
>NW_010965180.1:138855-141253 GCF_000463585.1 Tarenaya hassleriana
CTGGACTGACCAAACTTGGTCTGGGGCTGACCAAACTTGGTCAGCTCCGGACCAACACACTGAAAACTCCTTTTCATGCTTGTTTCGGTCAAATCTCGTTTCCATTCTTTGTATTCTTCACGTATAAGTCCATCCCTATTGGTGTGTGACCCTGTAGGCCCATTCTAAGTGGTAGTGACTTTAGGAACCTTTCCCGAACCACAAGTCATGGTTAGCCTCTAGCAAGACGCCATGACCACCCATTTAGAATTGAGTTAGAGGTGATCTAACCAAGGCATTAACAGCTCGAATTCTGATCCTTTGTCTCACGATATCATAAGTTGAACAAGGGCATGGTTTGAGCCACCCTTCAAGTTCAACTGCTTTCTCGTCTTGGCAAATCGACTAATAAAATAGATGCAACTTCATCTATAGCGTGGCCACGCGTTTTCATAGTCCGACTTCCACGAGAGGGCCCAGCGATATCCCTCCTGTTAAGGAGGTGACAAATCCCATATTGCATGTCTACTATCTCCATATGATTCGTGAACGTATCTGATCAACGCCGTTATAATCATCCGGTTAAAGACGACGTTTGACGCAGTCAAGACACGTCACTCCTCATATCAGATACTCTAGACATCTCAGGTATGAGGATCCATAAACGAACCGCTGTATGAGATTCAAGTCATGACTCTGTCCATGTGACAATCTCATGCGGGTCATCCAGTCACTCGTTCACAACGAGTACCCATGATTGTGATATGCATCCAATGCATCGATCACTCCTCATGCTAGTCTTAATTCAACATTGTTCCCACAATGTTGACTGACTAGGGGGTTTAGAATCATTCGCTAATGATTCAAGGATGCCGAAATATAACAAACATGCCAATCATATAACGGGAATGTAATGCATTCATAAATCAATGAATCAATACAAAGTCAAAATGTCATATTACGGATTATCCAAGAGCATTACAACCAACAATGGGAATCTCATTCTACCAAGCCGACATGGTCGACGACCACATTCTCCTCGACATGGATGCCCTCAGGCTTCGAGGACATATTCAGAGGAAAGGATGTGATTGGGTCTTCAAGGGGAGCGATGGGCTAACACGATGCATCACGCTCCCATGCGAGCAAATCGAGACGTTCACGCCCACCACCCTTCGACTGGACTTCCTTGACATTGCGCCAGCTCAGATAAGAGTTGGAAGGGGGAGAACGATTGATCCCTCTGCATCGGGAACCGAGGGTCAATCGAGCTCCACTCCTGATCCTCGATTAGATCTTATACTGCAGAAGCTAGAGAGCTTTGATACTCGGCTCTCTGCGGTTGAGGCGCTCGACACCCGACTCACCTCTCTCGAGGAGTCTATGGAGGACCAGATGGGCACCCTCGAAGCCACACTCACCGCATCCATCGAGTGCCCAGCGCGAGATTATACAGACCGTAGAGCGGATCATAGATGGCGAAGATTCTGACGCTGGAGGATCAGCTCAGGGGAGTGAGACCGAGGGCTCTTCCGCATCCGGGGCCAGCAAGGGGAGCAAGAGGACAGCTCCTTGACTCGATCATCACTAGGATAGAACGATTTACATTTCTCGCGGAACGATGTTTAGATGCGTTTATAACTCTTAACTCATGTTTCCTCTTTTGGATCTTTGGATGTTATTGTATGATGTTTTGACGTGCTTAAAAGTTGTAAATCTTGTCGGAAGTCATTTTTATGCAGCGTTTCCTCGAGCTTGGGTCGGGAAAATTTTCTTACAGAGCAAATGGGCGGACCGCTCGGTTTTTCGAGCGGTCGCCCACTTGCCAAAGATGAGAAACGAGCGGTCACTTGCCATTTCAGGCGGACCGCCCGCTCCTCCCGAAACCCATTTTTCGAGCGACCGCCTGAGCGGTCGCCTGAAATCACTTTTTTTCGACTCACGAAAACGAGCTGTCGCTCACCATTTCAGGCGGTCCGCCCGTTTTCTCTGACAAATTTCCGATGTTTTTAGTTGTTCCAGATGGATTCCAGCAACCGTTGGAGGAGGGCACGGAAATACATTTCAGACACAATACCGGAGTTACAAGACTTCAAGCCATAAAATGCCCACTTTTCAAGTCTTTGGATGAAATCCGTGTTGATGCCGAACAAGAACATGCGGATCCAATCCCGTTTCAACCCCAATCCAACGAGGAGACAATCCTTCTACACCAAATCCATCAGAGGGGGATTAAGGCTTCAAAATTCGTACACCATGGCATTCGACCAAAGCAACTCTATGAGAGGATCGAGGGTATATTCCAACTCGTCGGATGGGAACGTCTATTCCGCACCAACCCCCGCACATACCATTCATTGACAATGGAATTCACGTGCACTTTCCAATGTTTCATCCCAAGGAATGCCGATCCTCGCAG
>NW_010965180.1:141263-144559 GCF_000463585.1 Tarenaya hassleriana
GTAGCTACATCGGATTCCGTTTAGAAGGGCACCAATACTATCTCAAGATGGAGTAACTCGCTCAAATTTTGGGTGTTCAAGCGGGCAGCACGGAAACAATCCCGAAGATAACAATCGCCAAGGCTAGAAACTTCTGGACACAAATAACGGCCGCAACCTTCACCCCTTGGCAACTCGAGGCCTTCATGATACCACATCCCGCAATCCGCTACCTTCAGCAATTCATGGCATCCACCTTATTTGCACGCGAGGACACGCAAACCGTCTCAATCACAGAACTAAACATTCTCATGGGACTTCTCCACTTCATGACGAACAAACTGTTGGGATTTCCTGGGATCTCATGAGCGAATCCTATTCCTAAGAGATCGGTTCTAGGGTTTGCGCAGCGGATGTAAAACAAAAATTTGATAAAACCCTAAAAACCTATCATGCATGATCTTGTAGAAACGTTAGAACGCTTACCTCAATCGATCCGGGGCCTGTTTCAATTGATGTATTCGTCCGATCACTATAGGCAGGAAGAATACCTCGCCCTCTACACGTATCCACACCTCGGGATGGATTCCAACCTTTGGAACTTGTCTGCTAGGATACGAATCTTCTATTCGATGATGTGCTTTGAGAAAGAAAGATTAAGATCACTTCTTCAACCCCTTAGACTCTCTAAAAGGGTCTAAAAGTTCTCTAGGTCGGCCCCCAAGTGTTAGGGTTCTGTTTCTCCTCTTATTCAAGTGATTAACCCTAGATCCGGACCCCAGACCGAACGGACTGCCTAGTAGTCCGTCCGGTCTGGACACTTGGTCCGTTCGGACCAGTGGCATAACTGGGTCCGTTCGAACTAATGGGTCAGTCCGTTCGGTCCAACACTTGGTCCGTTCGGACTGAACTCTCTAGTCCGTTCGACCGTCCGTTCTGGACTTTCTGGTCCGTCCGTTCCAGCCCCTTCCGTCTCGGTTTTTCGTCGTTTTCTCTCGTGCATTTGTCCTTCCCTGCGTGTGTGACCCTGTAGGCTCATTCGATATAGCAGTATAACCCGAAATCTCTATTTCGGGTATACAAGTCATAGGCGGTCTCTAGCAAGACACTATGACTACCTATCTCGAATAGAGTTTGTTTGTGATCATACGAACGCCAGTGATGATTCCGGCTGATGATCCTTTTGTATCGCGATATCATATGTCGAACATAAGGCATGGACCAGCCACCTTATCTGATTCGACTGCTTTCTCGTTCATTGAGTTTGACTGTCTGAAATAGACGACGTTCGTCTATAGTGCGGCCACACATTTCTACAGTCTTGCTCACACGAGGGGCCCAGCGATATCTCTCTCTTTTACGAGAGGTACAAATCCCGTCTTGACTATCTACAATTCAGTACATGATTCGTTTCGTACCTGATATACGCCTTTATAGTCCTCCTGTTACGCAGGACGTTTGATGTATTCAAAGCACGCAACTCCTCATGTTGGATTCCGTTGATATCTCAGGTCTTAGGATCCAATCATGGAACCGTCATATGAGATTCTAGTCATGACTCTAGTCCATGTGACAATCTCATGCGGGTCAGTCCAGTATTCCGTTCTGCAACGAATACCTATGATTGTGATCGTATCCAATACCTATGATCAATCCTATGATCATCTATCACACATCATACTAGTCTTATTATGTCGTTATTCCCATAATGACACAAGACTAGGGAGTTTAGTATCATTCCTAATGATACATGGATTTCATAACAGATCTAGTATGCAAGAACATGTAATGAATCAAATACTCTCATAAAACCCATAGAAAGTATCAATACATCAAATGTATCTAAGTAAAGCTTATAAACAGTACATCATAGACAACTAAACCAACAATCTCCCACTTGCTCTAATCATGAACTGCTAAACATCTAATGCCCATATCCCTAACATGACCCTCATGCTTCGACGAAGGGAGAGGCTTCGTCAATGGATCGGCATTGTCATCAGTCGACACCCTGCAAATGTGCATGTCTCCTCTGTCTATGATCTCCCTGATAAGGTTAAACCGTCTGAGTATGTGTTTGGATCGTTGATGGGATCTGGGTTCTTTCGCTTGTGCGATCGCTCCATTGTTGTCACAATACAGAGCAATGGGGCTATCAGCACTAGGAATGACACCCAAGTCTCCAACAAACTTCCTGATCCAAACAGCTTCCTTTGCCGCGTCCGACGCTGCAATATACTCAACTTCTGTAGTAGAATCTGCAACGGTCGCCTGCTTGGAACTCTTCCAGCTAACAGCGCCTCCGTTCAAGCAGAAAACATAGCCAGACTGCGATCTGTAGTCATCTGGGTCTGACTGGAAACTAGCATCGGTGTAACCTCTTACAGCGAGCTCGTCTTCCGACCCACCGTATACCAAGAACACATCCTTAGTCCTTCTCAAGTACTTCAGGATGTTCTTGACGGCGATCCAGTGTGACTCACCTGGATCTGACTGATATCTACTCGTAATGTTCAACGCATAGGATACATCCGGTCGAGTACAAAGCATGGCATACATGATGGATCCAATTGCCGAAGCATATGGAATCCGATCCATGCGTTCTCGCTCATCAGGTGTCGTAGGACACTGACTCTTGCAGAGAACTGTGCCACTGCTCATCGGTAAGGTTCCTTTCTTGGAATCTTACATCTTGAACCGTTTCAAGACCTTATCGATGTAAGTACTCTGACACAATCCTAGAAGACGCCTCGATCTATCTCTATAGATCTTGATGCCTAATATATAGGCCGCTTCTCCTAGGTCCTTCATAGAAAACTGCGTTCCTAGCCAAGACTTAACGTCTCGCAAGGTAGGAACGTTAGGAGAATGTCATCCACGCTGCATACAACTGTGCTCCCACTGACCTTCTTGTAAACACATGGCTCGTCTTCGTTCTGTGAGAAACCAAACTTTTTGATTGTCTCATCAAAACGAAGGTTCCAGCTCCTCGAAGCCTGCTTCAGTCCATAAATGGACCTCTGAAGCTTGCACACCATCATCGGGTTCCTCGGATCGACAAAACCTTCGGGTTGTGTCATGTACACACCCTCGGTCAAGTTCCCGTTAAGGAACGCAGTCTTGACATCCATTTGCCATATCTCATAGTCGTAATATGCAGCTATGGCAAGTAGGATCCTGACGGAGTTCAGCATAACTACAGGCGAAAACGTCTCATCATAGTCAATACCATGAATCTGACAGAATCCCTTCGCCACAAGTCGTGCCTTATGCGTGTGCACGTTGCCATCCATGTCGGTCTTCTTCTGGAAGATCCA
>NW_010965180.1:152868-153455 GCF_000463585.1 Tarenaya hassleriana
TAGGCTCGTCATGTTCTAATAACATGAGTTCCTCATTCCCAGTCACAAGAAATCCATATCTCGCTAGCTCTTGGCGAATCCTGCCTGATCTCTGAGGTTCACTCGTCAAAGGTTGGGTCACAACCGGCAGTGAAACAGGTTGAACATCTTCAACTTGTTCACTCGGCTCAACGTCTACTTGCTGCTCTCGAACTTCCTCAAGTTCGATCCTACTCCCACTGACTCTTTTGGAGACGAACTCTCGCTCCATAAAAGTCGCATTCCTGGCAATGAACACCTTGTTCAATGCCGGAATGTAGAAGTAGTAACCCTTAGTTTCCTTAGGATAGCCTTCAAATAAACACTTATCAGATTTGGAGGATAACTTATCAGACATCTGACACTTCACATAAGCGTCGCAACCCCAAATTCTGACAAACGACAACGCGGGACGCTTCCCCGTCCATATCGCATATGGCATCGTTTCAGCCGACTTCGTTGGACTCCTGTTCAGCAGGTATGTAGCGGTCTCTAAAGCATAGCCCCAAAAGGACTTGGGAAGATCTGTCTGACTCATCATAGACCGAACCATGTCTAACAGTGTTCAG
>NW_010965180.1:154415-154962 GCF_000463585.1 Tarenaya hassleriana
TGAGGCAGAAGCTTCGCCAAGCTTATTGTCCTTCAGATCCTCCAAGTAAAGGTGACAATTACGCTTCCAGTGTCCAGACACTCCGCAGTAATGACAGTCACCCTTATCGGGCTTAGGCTTGGGCGTAGAGACAACTTTTGCCTTTTTCGCCACCTTCTTCTTAGCTTTACCCCACCGCTTCTTGTTGGAGTTGTTCTCAACAGCAAGCACAGTCTTGGGCACCACAATATCCTGCTCGGCCGATTTCAGCATCCCATGCGGTTCGGCTAAGCTCTTAGTCATCCCATGCATATGATACTGCATCACGAACTGATTATAGTTCTCAGGTAATGACATAAGGATCAAGTCTGCAACCAAGTCAGCATCGAGTGTCACTCCCATGCGCTCAAGTTCCTCAACATGAGCTCGCATGTTGAGGATGTGGGTGTTGACAGAGCTGCCTCTCGGCATCTCCGTCTTCACTAGAGCCTTTAGCGTCTTGTACTTTTCAGTACGCGCTAGCTCCTGAAACATGGTTTTGATGCTTCAACCAAGCATCCTTGACGGC
>NW_010965180.1:156311-156516 GCF_000463585.1 Tarenaya hassleriana
ACCAGATCCCGAAACGCAAAATCAAATTTTGGTGAAGCGTCGGGACCTAGACCGATCGGTCTAGGCGGTTCGGTCTTCGGATCATAGTCGGTCTGGTGGTTCAGTCTTCGGATCATAGTCGGTCTAGACCGAACTGACTCTTCAGTCCGACTCTCCAGACCATTCGGACTTGCCCCTTCGGACCTTCTCTCTCGGACTAGTGACT
>NW_010965180.1:157016-157642 GCF_000463585.1 Tarenaya hassleriana
GAATCTTCTATTCGATGATGTGCTTTGAGAAAGAGAGATTAAGATCACTTCTTCAACCCTCTAGACTCTCCAAAAGAGTCTGAAAAGTTCTCTAAGTCGGCTCCTTCGTGTTAGGGTTCTAATTCTCCTCTTATTCAAGTAATTAACCCTAGATTCGGACTTTAAAATTAAATCCGAACCCCAGACCGAACGGACTGCTTAGTAGTCCGTTCGGTCTAAACACTTGGTTCGTTCGGACCAGTTTCATAACTGGGTCCGTTCGAACTAACGGGTCAGTCCGTTCGGTCCAACACTTGGTCCGTTCGGACTAAACTCTCTAGTCCGTTCGGTCCAACAACTTGGTCCGTTCGGACTACCGGACGGTCCGGACCACTTATCCAGATTTCTCGACGTTTTCTCGTGCATTTGTCCTTCCCTGCGTGTGTGACCCTGTAGCCTCATTCGATATAGCAGTATAACCCAAAATCTCTATTCCGGATACACAAGTCATAGGCGGTCTCTAGCAAGACACTATGACTACCTATCTCGAATAGAGTTTGTTCGTGATCTTACGAACGCCAGTGATGATTCCAGTTGATGATCCTTTTGTATCACGATATCATATGTCGAATATAAGGCATGGACAA
>NW_010965180.1:157786-169200 GCF_000463585.1 Tarenaya hassleriana
TTTCGTACCTGATACACGCCTTTATAGTCCTCCTGTTACGCAGGACGTTAGACGTAATCAAAGTACGCAACTCCTCATGTTGGATTCCGTAGATATCTTAGGTCTTAGGATCCAATCATGGAACCTATGAGATTCAAGTCATGACGCAGATATCTTAGGTCTTAGGATCCAATCATGGAACCTATGAGATTCAAGTCATGACGCTAGTCCATGTGACAATCTCATGTGGGTCAATCCAGTATTTCGTTCTCCAACGAATACCTCTATGATTGTGATCATATCCAATACCTATGATCATCTATGTGATCATCAATCACACATCATGCTAGTCTTATTATGTCGTTATTCCCATAACGACACAAGACTAGGGAGTTAAGTATCATTCATAATGATACATGGATTCCATAACACATCTAGTATGCAAGAACATGTAATGAATCAAATACTCTCATAAACCATAGAAAGTATCAATACATCAAATGTATCTAAATAAAGCTCATAAACAGTACATCATAGAGCACTAAACCAACACAACCGTTTAGAGGTTGCGGACGTCGCGTCAAGGGTAGCACTGCATATGCACAAGGTAATCACCTCAACCACCGAGTCAATTTGTTTTGGAGGAATCGTAACCATGATTGCAGAGCGATTGGGCATCGATCTTAGAGCTACACGCACGGAGCCAAGGAAGTCTCGCTCGTTTCCTTCGGTGAAATGCGGTTTGTACGTGCGTGTCTTATGTTGCCTTTTGGAAAACGAATACAACAAGCTCGAAACCAGGGGACACTTGGAGACTCACTAAGGTATTCCTATGGTTAGATTTCAAGAGGATATCCAGGCCAAAGGGCACTCGGAGTCCTTAGAAATCAACACACAAGTCGGACTAAAACAGAGCACTCGAGAGCACTCGGTTTAGGTGATAGATGGAAGGGAAGTTCCAGGCCAAAGGGCACTCGGATGATTCCCAATTTTTGATGGAAGATAGGGGTATGAAAGAGGATTCAAAGGAGCTAAACCAACCTTGAATCCACCACGGTTTGACCTTGCACAAGGGTGACACACACACACATGTGCAGAAGGCGATACTCTCGGACACACCAAGAAGAAGAAGCAAATATGCAACTCGATTTTTATCAATTCAAAGTCTGATGGTTCTTGACATACAAAGGCCTTTAAATAGGCTAGAAACACAGAAAAAAGCAAGGGAAATTCGTGTGTCCTCAAAACTTGTTTGCCTACATCAAAAGGATCCAATTCAGCATCATTAAACTCGAATGATATGTGATACTTACCTTGGTATGTGAGGATGTGATCAGCATCGTCTTTATGCTCGCTTTGTATGCGACATGCTTGCTCTTGTGATTCTCCTTGATCGAATGGTTCATCCGTATTGATTTTATTTGGAGTTAAAGTGGTTGTATTTCTTGATTCCTTCATGGTTTGATGGTAACGATGATCTTCTCCATGTGATCTTTGAGCTTGAATGCTTCTTGAAGATGTCCATGCTTTCTTTATGCCAATTTCCTCTTCCCTAGAGTGTAACACCTGCAAACTATTGACAAATGCTAGAGGAACAAACACATGAGTGTAGCAAGTGCACCCTTTATAAACCTCGTGAATGTATTTATTTTGAAAAATCCCCATGTGGTTCTCACTTTGCGCTATATAGTTGTTGAAACAAGAATCATAAACAAGAATAAAAATGGAAACGAGTTTACCGGTTGTTGTTCCTAGTTTATTGCATATCAACCACATGTGAGTCTTTGGGATGTCGGGTGGCCATTGATGTTTCTTTTCGGGAATCTTGAGCCCCACAATTGTATTCATATAAATTTCCTCTATTTTTGCCTTTCCGAAATTCACCATGGCCATCGTTTGAGACATGTTCCATTGTATTCCACGTTTGTCCCGTGCATCATTGGGCATATTTCCTCCAACTCCTTTGCATCCCTCCAAGCTTGTCACTTCATCCTTTACCACTGTCTCGAATGCGACGATGGTGTCTCTATCTATGGATTTGGTCACCATATTTGTGTCCACTATTCTCTCGAACTTGACGTCAACATCATTGACACGTAATTCCTCCACTTTAGCTATGGAGTTATATGCCTCGTTATCCTTGATGGTCATCTCTTGTTGATTAGGACAATCACGAGCCATATGACCTCGCTTCCTACACTTATAACACATGACTTCACGAGTATGGTTAGCATATGAGGGAAAAGTATTGTTACCAAGTGTTGCCCCACCCTTGTTCTTTGTGTCCATGATCATATTGACATCTTGATTGAAAATCACTAATGTGTCGGACGAGTACTTCATATTCTTTTCCATGTTTAGTCCTAGCTTGGTCACACCCTCTTTCATGGAAATGTTGTAGGACTCTTTCATCTCTTGAGTCCCATAATGCGTCGTTCGATCGGTCTTTATTTCCTGCATGAGATGATGACGTCTAGATGGAAATTCACAAAAATGTTTTTGAGGTGTATACCTTTTACGCATTAAGAATTTCATCTCCGTCCATGTTTTGATCGGTTCAAAATGTACACGTCGTCGTTCGGTCGCTTCTCGCTTCCACCAATTCAATGCATGTCCAATGAGTTGGCTTGCGGCATATTGCACCTTATTGTGCTCCGACCATGCATACCCTTCAAATATTTCCTCCATCCGCTTCTCCCATTCGAGATAAGCATCCGGGTTACGTTGTCCCGCAAAGGTAAGAGGTTTAAAATTAGATTTGTTACCTTCGATGTTTTGGATACGTTTTTGCCTTTGGATGACCTTTTCTACCTTATCTTCTTCTTTGAGTCTTCCACGGTCATGTACTGATCTACTACTTGGATGTGGATCCTCAAAGCATGGTTCATTGAAATCTAGATTTGTTGACCTTTCATAGAAATGGTTGTTTGTTTTTCCGGACCTTGGTTGCATACGTTCTTCTTCAAGACGAGTTAATCGTGCTTGAATACTTCGTAGCACTTTCAACATGGCTACATTGCTTTCCTCTCCTTCTCCAAACATTTTTCTTTTGTTTTCTCAATGAAATTTAATTAAAATCAAAATACAAACAGAAACTTGAAGCAAAATGAAATAGGAAGAGATGTACCGTTACCTCTTCGTCGGTGGGACTGTTTTTGTGGTTTTCGGTTTTCTTCAAAGCAAAATGGTGAAATCTAATTAAAATGAATGTAAAACATAAAGAGAGATACTTTACCTTAGGGTGGTCCTTGAACCGAGCTCTGATACCAAAAATGATACACGCACGGAGCCAAGGAAGTCTCGCTCGTTTCCTTCGGTGAAATGCGGTTTGTACGTGCGTGTCTTATGTTGCCTTTTGGACAACGAATACAACAAGCTCGAAACCAGGGGACACTTGGAGACTCACTAAGGTATTCCTATGGTTAGATTTCAAGAGGATATCCAGGCCAAAGGGCACTCGGAGTCCTTAGAAATCAACACACAAGTCGGACTAAAACAGAGCACTCGAGAGCACTCGGTTTAGGTGATAGATGGAAGGGAAGTTCCAGGCCAAAGGGCACTCGGATGATTCCCAATTTTTGATGGAAGATAGGGGTATAAAAGAGGATTCAAAGGAGCTAAACCAACCTTGAATCCACCACGATTTGACCTTGCACAAGGGTGACACACACACACATGCGCAGAAGGCGATATTCTCGGACACACCAAGAAGAAGAAGCAATTAAGCAACTCGATTTTTATCAATTCAAAGTCTGATGGTTCTTGACATACAAAGGCCTTTAAATAGGCTAGAAACACAGAAGAAATCAAGGGAAATTCGTGCACAAGGAGGAGCTAACAAAACATTAAAGAAAGGTAATGGAAAACAAGACACCATAAAGTAAGGAAAAAGTGGAAAGTTGATGGAAGTGGATGTGCAACGTCTTGCAACGGCTAGGAGCTTTAAATTAGGTCTTCATGAGGTTAAAATCATGTAGGAAACATCCCCAATTCGTGCTTGATAAAGGTGGGCCGAAATTGGGTTCAAAGGTAGCACCATATCCTCTCCAATGGGTTGGTATCTTCTTGGACTTGTGTAGAATATGTTTGGGCTCTTTAGGCTTGGATCTTCAGCCCATTTATTGAAAATACAATCTTCAAATATCTCCTTAGTAACCCACATGTTAGCCCACGAAGTCTTTGGTGTTGGACAACATAAACTCCATAACAATGTGTCGGTTTAGCGTTTGTTGTCGTTATCGCATCGGTTGCATTGTCTTGACCATTTTCGGATGTTTTGATCAACCACTCTTCGACATTTGCATTGGTATTTGAATGTAGACTTTGAGTCATTTGTCTTGTAGGTGAAGGTGTAGGAATGGTTGGCATGGTATGCTCGGTGTTCACTTCTTCTCCTCCTATAGCGTTGACGACATCGTCTTGCTTCTCGTTCGGGTGTTGTTTGTTATCGTCCATGTTGATGTTGGAGGATTTCTGGGCTGCATCAATATGTGCATGGTTTCATCCACGGAGACAAGATCAACTACATGCATCTTTTGGGGAACAATTTTGTCAAAGAACAAAACGGGGACATACTATGGAGGTTCATGGTCATCTAGAGTAGGTATCGATCATTCGACATGGCCTATTTTGTGCTACCTCCTTTGACCCAAGAAGGAATCCGTTTTGAAGTCTCATCAGACCTCGGCACGGACTCCGGACAAGAGTCCTCATCCCAGGGTCCTGCTAAAGGCCCGCTCGGTTCCCTCTCTTAACCCTCACCCCTTTGCATTCATTTCGGCTAACATCACATAGCATTGTAGCTTCCTCACATTGTACAGGTTTCATGGGCTTACGATACCCGCAAAAGAGAAATTGGAATGCGACTCCACTCCATCGAAAAAGGTAACAAACCCACCCCTTTCATTCTACCCGTTCCTTATTTCTTCTTTGGAATCTCTCCACTAGCCGAGAGTCAACACCGTGGACGGTGTTTGATTCAAATCTGGGGGGAGGAGTGACACTAACGTACATCGTACCCATGGACTCTACACATTATGCATCATTTGCACTTAGAAATCATGCATTCCATATTCTTCGGGAAAAAAAAGAGAAATCATGCATCTTGTACATACTTGCATGGCTTGTCACTAATAGGTTGCATATGTGCATATATGTCTAAAAATGCATGCATACACTTGCATAGGGTTTTTCCTCTCGAAGATTTGGCCGGATGACGATGTGGGGGATATAGAGTAAGGATTGACTTGGAAAGGTTTTAGGAGGTAGGTTTAGATTTATCTAAAGAGTTCAATGGATTGTCGAGTGAGGTAGAAATAGCTGACCCAATCCTAGAGCGAACGAATGTCACGTGGGATGATTTTGCCTCCTAAAGTCTAGATGGAACAGAGTTTACGAACAAAGCACAAAACGTCTCCCTAAAAACCACCCTTTGACCTCTAAGTTAGGAAGCTCATAGGAAGCAACAAGCCCTAGAGAATACGATGCAACCCGACACTCCTCTGTCATCATCTCGTTAATGAAAATAATTCGGGGACATGAGTGCATCGGAAACGAAGGCTCGGGTCTAAGTTGTGGGACAAGAACACAGAAAAAAGGAAAAAAAAAAGAGTGACGCTTGTCAAATTCCAACGTCCTAGAAGCCCGGGATTGCATGAGAAAGGAAAAAAAAGAAAAAGAAAAAGAATACAAAAACGAGAATAAAAAGGAAAGAGATAGGGCAAAGAAAAATAGTGAAAGTATGAGCCAAGTAACCTTTAGAGACCTCATTTGGGATGTGTTTAGGAGACATGCTCGACAAGTAGGATATACTCCATTTTAGATCGCGGGAAACAATGGAAATCCCATTGATGAGCTTTCGCTTGAATTATGGAGAAGATAGAGTATACCAAACCTGATTTCATTCGCAGCGACTCTAACCCGTACAACCAATCCACTCAAAAAACCCCATTATTTCTCCGACTATATCTTATCACCCCTGGATAGTTTTATAGCTGCACACTTACTCGAGGACGAGCAAACCTCAAGTCTGGGGGGATTTGATCACACGGGTTTTTCATCGGTTTTCTAACGTCACACACTTTGATTTTTCTCATATCTTAGGCATAATAGGACGTTAGACGGTCATGGGTAGGATTCTTTCTTCCATTTTCCTTGAGGATGATCGAACGAGGATATTTGCGCACGAGGCACGTTTTCGGGAAGACCCGGGGAGCTCAGAGAATTCAGGCGGGTCGTCCGTTTCATGGGCGATCGCCTGAAAATGGATAAAAACGCAGAATTGGAAGTGTCATAGAAGAATGAGCGACTGCCTGAAATTATGAGCGACCGCCCGTTTTCTGAGCGACCGCCTGAAAAGGAGAAAATGAGCGACTCTGAAGAGAAAATGAGCGACCCTGAACAAAAAATGAGCGACCGCCTGATATCAAATGCGGCCCAAAAAGGAAAAGCCCGAACTTTGAGGTGAAAACCTAATTTTGCACTTTCATTAAAAGAGGAGTTTGAGGAGAGAGAAGTGGGGTTGCACGCTTGGAGAGAAAAATCAACTTGGAGAAGAGGAAAGGGAGATTTTGGAGATCTAGGAGGCTTGGAGAAGAAGAAGGCCACCATTGAAGACCATCTTGAGCTTTTCTTCTCTTTCTCTATGTTTCTTCATTTTGCTTTCTGTTTTGAAACCCTAGATATGGAGTAGTGACTTTGTTGTGGGTGAGGGATCCCCACTTTTGTATGGATACCTATGCTTAACCTATGATGTTTATGAGTTTTCTTCCATGGGTTTGATGTTTTGTGCTTAATGCTATCAACTTTGGCGAAATCTTAGTTGGTGTGATGTTAGAACACATTGATCATAGGGATATGGGGATGATGTTTGGAACCAAACATCAAATGAGTGAGTTATTCACATTGGGAGATGGCTTAACTTGCTTAGGGTTCATGATAGGGTACATTAATGCATCTAGAGATAATTTAGATCATTGGGAAATGGGTAAATCGATTCTCTAGGTAGTGAGTTTAAGCTCGGGAGAGACAAACTCTAGATGAAGTATTGGGAGATGGCGTAACTTCCTTAGGGTTCATGATAGAGTACATTAATGCATCTAGAGATCATTTAGATCATTGGGAAATGGGTAAATCGATTCTCTAGATAGTGAGTTTAAGCTCGGGAGAGACAAACTCTAGATGAAGTGCTTGAAACCCCCATTTGGAAGATAAACCCGTAAATATTGTAGTATCCTCAACCGTCCATGCAAGTCTTGAGGGATCCCGAACCCACAACGCCTAGAATCATTGTTTGCAACCCCGTTAATTTTATTTGCGAAATTTCATTCCGATACCCATCACAAATCACATTTTTATTTGACCATCAATCTAGCTTAGGGATAGACTAATACAACCTAGTCCTCGTGTTCGACCCCATTACTTGATACGTGTGTACCGAGTCTAAAATTTATAACCCGATTCACAACTCACCGCAAGGATACGGATCGTCGTAACACGGGGTCGAACAGAAGGACCGGTAGCTAAATGTAAACCCTAATCGAAACTAAATCAAAGCAAGTAGAAGTGGAAGTGATGATGAAAATATGTGGAAAGAATGGAGAACGAGTAAACTATCAAGCAACGGTGACTACGGGTATCGGGATCGTATTCACGTATATAGGTATATGCTAAGCATGCGAGAATAACGATTATGACATGTGTTCGGGAATCATCAAGCAACAAAGATAGAGAATTCACCTCTCGGTCTACTAACTCCCTACCTACAAAGTAACTCGTCAATCTCTCGATCTATTCAAGTTAACCCTAGGTGCATGAAGAACGCTATCATCAACCCTAGAACGATTAAACCATATCTCTATGTGAATAATACGATCTATCCTATTGATTTTGATCCGAAACCAACTCATATCTCTATGTATTTTAGAATCTAAGATAATTGACCAAGGGGTTAGCAAACATCATTCCAATAAAAGTGCAAATCAATAGAACCGAAACAAATCAAAACCGAAATCCAAGTTAGGGTTCAAACATACTCAAAACACATACGAATCCCTAACCCATAGTCGTGGATCTACTCACGGTTCATAGAAAACAATAGAAAGAACAGAGAAAAAGAGATAAAAGAGAGGAGAGAAAAGCTCATGTAGATGTGTAGTCTCCACGATCGAATCTTCCTTCTTCTTCCCAAAATCCTGTGAACTTCTATTCTTCTCTCCCCAAAAGCTCTCCAAAAATCTGTATCTAGGTGTTCTCTAAGGTTCTCCCTGTACTAGGACGTGGCTAGGTGTTTTTTATAACCCTAGGGCGACTCCCAAGAGTCCTATTCCCATTCTGATACTGAAAATCGCGAAACAGAGTTTTTGACTGGATCCGGACTGATTCTAGGTGGATCCGGACCGGATCCAGATTCCTGGAGTCGAATTCTGCGTTCTTGATCCGGACCGGATCCAGTTGGATCCGGCCCTGCGCTGACAGTTTTCTGGTCTTTACGAATTCGCTCATAACTTTCTACTCCGGTGTCGGAGTTATGCGATTTTGAGTCTACGTGAAGCTCTTGAAGTGCTCTTTCCAATGGTTCAAGTCTCGCACGATTTGGACCTCTGTAGAGAAAGTTATTGATATCGCAACATGAGTACCTCATCCAGACTTCTCCTTTAAGGCTCCAAATAGCTCCTTTTCGAGTCCAATCGTCTTCGAAACCTGTACTCTGCAAAACTAAAACACAACTGGGTTTTGTGTCCTAACACGCATGTGATTATCCCATGAAACCTAGACAAGCTCTCATCAAAATATAGAGAAGAATAGGAGTTATCATTAGTACAACTACCGTATACTTGCGGATAGTGGTACGAATCGGGTAATATATATAATTCGGTGCGTGCGCATCAAGTTTTTGGCGCCGTTGCCGGGGACTATGCGTTTTTGTGTTAGTCTAGATTTTTGCTAGATCACCATTGCTTGGATTTTTGTTTGGATTACTTTGCTACATAACCGTTTCACAGCACTTTCGGTTCGTTTTGTCTCTTTGGTGCGCAGCTCTTCCGGTGCATGACAAGAAGTACCACCGATAGAGATCAACTCGTCTTCGACCCAAAGAAATAGAAAGAACACTGCGCTTCGCTCGGAGACAGCAAAGACAGTGGGGAATGGCCGAAGAAATGCTGAGAGAGAACAACGCACGAAGAGAACAACCTGATATGGCCGAAGAGCTGTTGAGAGGGGCCAATGCCCAAAGAGGTCCAGCCCAAGCACCCCCTAGGACGCTTCGAACATACACACAACCAAAGCACACTCAACTACTCTCTTGCATTAACAAGGAGCCGTTGGAGGACTTCGAACTCCAACCACAATGCATCCAGATGCTCAACAACATGAGTTTTCGGGGTAGGCCCAACGAGGATCCAAACGCTCACCTTACAAACTTCAAGATGAAATGTAAGGCGATAAAGAAAGGGCCAGGCATAACTACGAATGATGTGCTCCTTGAAGCCTTTCCCTATTCTTTAATGGAGAGAGCAAGATATTGGCTCTACACCCTCGAGCCAAACTCTATCTCGTCATGGGATGAGATGGAGGAACAATTTCTGATGCAATATTACTCGCCCACCAAGACTCAACATGCGAGGAACCGGATAAATTCTTTTGTACAAGAAGATGGGGAGAATCTACATGATGCATGGGAACGTTTTAAGGAGTACCAAAGGATGTGTCCTCACCACGGAATGGAGCGAGATTATCTACTATCCATCTTTATCCATGGTTTGAAAGATGATAGGAGATCATGGATTGATGCGGTGTGTGGAGGCGACATCTATGACATCCCCTTTCAAGAGTTGGAAGCGACGATTGCGAAACTAGCTAAGGGACGCAGTCACACAAGAAATGAGTTTAGTAGAAAAAGCTCAATGATGGGAGATATCGGAGAAAGCATTGCACTCAAAGCAGTCTTGTCACAACTTGAAGAGATAAAACTCCACCTAGCAGGAAATAAGCAAGTGGTTGCGATAGAGGAGCATGGTGTTGGTTTAATGCTCTATGATGTACTGTTTATGAGCTTTATTTAGATACATTTGATGTATTGATACTTTCTATGGTTTATGAGAGTATTTGATTCATTACATGTTCTTGCATACTAGATATGTTATGAAATCCATGTATCATTATGAATGATACTAAACTCCCTAGTCTTGTGTCGTTATGGGAATAACGACATAATAAGACTAGTATGATGTGTGATTGATGATCATAGAGATGATCATAAGTATTGGATACGCTCACAGTCATAGGTATTCGTTGGAGAACGGAATACTGGATTGACCCGCATGAGATTGTCACATGGACTAGCGTCATGACTTGAATCTCATGTGACGGTTCCATGATTGGATCCTAAGACCTGAGATATCTACAGAATCCAACATGAGGAGTTGCATGCTTTGAATACGTCAAACGTCTTGCGTAACAGGAGGACTATAAAGGTGTGTATCAGGTACGAAACGAATCATGTGCTGGATTGTAGAGGCGTGTATTAGTCAAGACGGGATTTGTACCTCTCGTAAAAGAGAGAGATATCGCTGGGCCCCTCGTGTGAGCGAGACTGTAGAAATGTGTGGCCGCACTATAGACGAACGTCGTCTATTTCAAACAGTCGAATTCAGTAAACGAGAAAAGCAGTCGAATCAGATAAGGTGGCTTGTCCACGCCTTAATATTCGACATATGATATCGTGATACAAAAGGATCATCAACCGGAATCATCTCTGGCGTTCGTAAGATCACGAACAAACTCTATTTGAGATAGGTAGTCATAGTGTCTTGCTAGAGACCGCCTATGACTTGTATATCCGGAATAGAGATTTCGGGTTATACTGCTATATCGAATGAGCCTACAGGGTCACACACGCAGGGAAGGACAAATGCACGAGAAAACGTCGAGAAATCTGGACAGAGGTCCGGACCGTCCGGTCTAGGAGTAGACCGAACGGACCGGAGCATCTAGTCCGAATAGACCAAATTGTTGGACCGAACGGACTAGATAGTCCAGTCCGAACGGACCAAGTGTTGGACCGAACGGACTGACTTGTCGGACCGAACGGACCTAGTTATGAGAATGGTCCGAACGGACCAAGTGTCCAGACTGAACGGAGTAGTCCGTTCGGTCTGGGGTTCGGATTTAATTTTAAAGTCCGGATCTAGGGTTAATCATTTGAATAAGAGGAGAAATATAACCCTAACACTAAGGGGCCGGCTTAGAGAACTTCTTGAGACCTTTTGGAGAGTCTAGAGGGCACAAGAAGTGATTGAAGTCACGTTTTCTCAAAGCACATCATTGAATAGAAGATTCGTGTCCTAGCAGACAAGTTCCAAAGGTTGGAATCCATCTCGAGGTGTGGATAAATGTAGAGGGCGAGGTATTCTTCCTGCCTATAGTGATCGGAC
>NW_010965180.1:169517-171981 GCF_000463585.1 Tarenaya hassleriana
CATGGTTCAACACAAATCCAACCGGGAATGTACTTAGTTGATCAAGGAGTGGAGGAAGCAAACTATGTTGGCCCGAACCAATACAATCATCCTTCGAACCTCTACCACCCCGGACTAAAGAGTCACCCAAACTTCTCTTACAAGAATCCGGCGAATGCATTGAACTCTCAGCCGGGATTTCAACGAAACAATCAAGGACCTCCAGGATTCCAATCCAAGTTCCAGCAACAATCTCAAGACAATCAAGGTTATCAAGGAACCTCAAACTTCAGAATGCAGCAATCACAACTAAAGGAGCAAGATCCCGATATTAAAGATAAGCTCATGCAAATTCTTCAAGGCCAAAAATCGCAAGGTATTTCCATTGGAAACATTGAGGCCGAGCAAGTTGCATTCAAGAAACAATTGGAAGGAGTGCAAGCTCACTTGAAGATCTTGGACAATCAAGTGGCCCAAATTGCATCTTCCTCCTCATCAAGACAGCAAGGAATGCTTCCCGGAAAGAACGAGGTGAACCCTCGTGAATATATTAATGCGGTGGAGCTGAGTGGAAAACGACTTCCGGAGACTACCCTTCCGATGGTTGAGATGACATCAACTCCAAGGCCAACAAGGGAGGAGAAGGGTAAAGCAATAGAGGAGAGCACTCCTAAGACGGTCGAACAAGAGAAAGAACCCGTTTATATTCCACCACCACCTAAGGTACCTCCAATCCCTTTTCCTTCTCGTTTAAATAAATTCAATGAGGAAAGTCATTTCGGGAAGTTTGCGGAGATGTTAAAGAAGATGGAGATTACAATGCCTTCCACGAGGCAATTCTCCAAATGCCCTCCTATGCAAAGTTTTTGAAAGATATTTTGACGAAGAAAAGGATTGTGGAGAAAGAAACAGTAGCTCTTAGTACCGAGATTAGTGCCGCAATCACGAAGCATGAACTTCCCCCGAAGATGGCCGATCCGGGAAGTTTCTCTATACCTTGCAAGTTGGGAAATATTGAGATAGATCGAGCCTTATGCGATCTCGGAGCAAGCGTGAGTTTAATGTCCTTGTCAATCTACAAGAAGCTGAATATTGGTGAGCGGAATCGAGAAGTCCCGGAAAGCTCAGAGAAAATGAGTGGCCCGCTCATTATACCAGGCGGTCGCTCGCTGTGATAGCCAAACAATTGGGTGGTCGCTCGCGGAATCAGGCGGTCGCTCTGTGCAAATACGGAGAACGAGCGGTCGCTCGTTACACAAGGCGGTCGCCTCGAGTTGCAAAGAAGAACGAGTGGTCGCTCGTAAATATGAGCGGTCGCTCACCCTAAAGAAGAACGAGCGGTCGCTCATAAATATGAGCGGTCGCTCACCCTGAAGAAAACGAGCGACACTGAAGAAAAAATGGGCGACCCTGAACAAAAAGTGAGCGACCGCCCGATATCAAATCCGGCCCAAAAAGAAAAAGCCTGATTTTTGAGGAAAAACCTGAGTCCAAGAAGGAAGAGTGTTATTTCTGTCATGCCATCGGGCATTGGTATAGAAATTGCAGACTCTACCTGGAAGATCAGAGGAAGAAGAAGCTTACAGAAGCTTCGATTTCTGGTATCTTCGTTATAGAGGCGAACTTGTTTACTTCTACATCATGGGTATTAGATACCGGATGTGCCTCGCACATTTGTGGAAATGTGCAAGAACTTCGAGGAAGTAGACAATTGGCGAAGGGAGAAGTAGATCTCCGCGTCGGGAATGGAGCAAGAGTTGCTGCATTAACTGTCGGCACTAAACGAGCGACACTGAAGAAAAAATGGGCGACCCTGAACAAAAAGTGAGCGACCGCCCGATATCAAATCCGGCCCAAAAAGAAAAAGCCTGATTTTTGAGGAAAAACCTGAGTCCAAGAAGGAAGAGTGTTATTTCTGTCATGCCATCGGGCATTGGTATAGAAATTGCAGACTCTACCTGGAAGATCAGAGGAAGAAGAAGCTTACAGAAGCTTCGACTTCTGGTATCTTCGTTATAGAGGCGAACTTGTTTACTTCTACATCATGGGTATTAGATACCGGATGTGCCTCGCACATTTGTGGAAATGTGCAAGAACTTCGAGGAAGTAGACAATTGGCGAAGGGAGAAGTAGATCTCCGCGTCGGGAATGGAGCAAAAGTTGCTGCATTGACCGTCGGGACTTATGATCTGACTTTACCTTCTGGCCTTGTATTGGAGTTGCATGATTGTTATTTTGTACCTGCCATCAGCAGGAACATTATATCGATTTCATGTTTAGACTCGGATGGTTTAGAATTTGTTATTGAGAACAAATGTCTGTCCATTTATAGAGGCGATTTATTCTATGGTAAGGGTTACCAGGTTAATGGCCTTTATGTTTTGGAAGATGAACCATCTAGATACAGGTCGATCTATAACGTTAGTACCAAGCGGTTTAAGCCGAACGACTTAAACCCGACCTATCTCTGTCATTGTCGACTTGG
>NW_010965180.1:173686-184777 GCF_000463585.1 Tarenaya hassleriana
GAACATTATATCGATTTCATGTTTAGACTCGGATGGTTTCAGATTTGTTATTGAGAACAAATGTCTGTCCATTTATAGAGGCGATTTATTCTATGGTAAAGGTTACCAGTTTAATGGCCTTTATATTTTGGAAGATGAACCATCTGGATACAGGTCGATCTATAATGTTAGTACCAAGCGGTTTAAGCCGAACGACTTAAATCCGACCTATCTCTGGCATTGTCGACTTGGTCACATCAATGAGAAACGCATTGCGAAGCTTCATTCTGATGGACTTCTTGATTCTTTTGATTATGAGTCAATTGAATCGTGCGATTCTTGTTTGATGGGCAAGATGACAAAATCTCCTTTTTCTGGAAAAGGAGAACGGGCTACAGAGTTGCTAGAACTCATACATAGTGATGTATGCGGTCCTATGAGCTCTCCCGCTAGAGGAGGTTATCTGTACTTTGTTACGTTTACTGATGATTTCAGTAGGTACGGTTATGTCTACTTGATGAGACATAAGTCTGAAACGCTTGAATTGTTCAAGATTTTCAGAAATGAGGTACAGAACCAACTTGGCAAGACGATCAAGTTGCTTCGATCTGATCGAGGTGGCGAGTATATGAGCCAAGAGTTCATTGACTATCTGGCAGATTGTGGGATTGTCTCACAGCTGACTCCGCCTGGAACGCCACAATGGAATGGCGTTTCCGAGAGGAGGAACCGAACCTTATTGGATATGGTACGGTCTATGATGAGTCAGGTCGATCTTCCTAAATCCTTCTGGGGATATGCTTTGGAAACTGCAGCGCTTATACTGAACAACTGTCCAACAAAGTCGGTTCAGAAGACTCCATATGAGATATGGACTGGGAAGCGTCCCAGGTTAGCATTTATGAAGATTTGGGGATGCGACGTTTACGTGAAACGTCTGGCTTCTGATAAGCTATCTGCCAAGTCTGATAAATGCATATTTGTGGGTTACCCTAAGGAAACTAAAGGGTACTGGTTCTACAACCCATCTGAGAACAAAGTGTTTGTTGCTCGGAATGGATCTTTCTTGGAGAGAGAGTTCGTCTCCAAGAGAGTTAGTGGGAGTAGAATAGATCTCGAAGAAGTTCGAGAACCACAAATAGTCGAAGAACCGAACGAACAGGTCGAAACAGTCCAACCTGTGTCACAAGTTGTTGAGACAGCACCTCCTAGTGAACCTCGGAGATCTGGTAGAATTCGCCAAGAGCCTACAAGATACGGTTTTCTTGTGACTGGAAACGACGAACTCATGTTGTTAGAACATGACGAGCCTACGTCGTATTCAGAGGCTGGGGCGAGTTCCGATTCTGAGAAATGGCACCAGGCCATGGAGTCTGAGATGCAGTCCATGTACGACAACAAAGTATGGACTTTGGTCGACTCATTCGATGGTATTAAGACCATTGGATGTAAGTGGGTTTTCAAGAAGAAAACCGACATGGATGGCATCGTGCATACCTATAAGGCACGACTCGTCGCGAAAGGGTTTCGGCAGATTCATGGTATAGACTATGATGAAACCTTTTCACCAGTTGTGATGTTTAAATCCATACGGATTCTGCTGGCCATAGCTGCGTATTATGACTACGAGATATGGCAGATGGATGTCAAGACCGCATTCCTTAATGGGAATCTGCTCGAGGATGTGTACATGACACAACCCGAGAGTTTTGTTGATCCTAAGAGTCCGAGGAAGGTGTGTAAGCTTCAAAGATCCATTTATGGATTGAAGCAGGCTTCGAGGAGCTGGAATCTTCGATTTGACGAGGCAGTCAAAACGTTTGGCTTCCTGCAAAACGAAGATGAGCCATGCGTTTACAAGAAGGTCAGTGGGAGCGCAGTGGTCTTCCTTGTGCTTTATGTAGATGAGATATTGCTCATCGGAAATGATGTTCCTACTTTGCAAGGAGTGAAATCCTGGCTAGGGTCAGTCTTTTCGATGAAGGACTTAGGAGAAGCCGCCTATATTCTAGGAATCAAGATCTATAGAGATAGATCGAGAAGGCTTCTTGGTCTAAGTCAGAGTACATACATTGACAAGGTCTTGAATCGGTTCAAGATGCAAGACTCCAAGAGGGGTTCCTTGCCAATGGGACATGACGTGGCTCTTAGCAAGACTCAGTGTCCAAAGACACAGGATGAGCAAGAGCGCATGAGTAGGATTCCATATGCCTCGGCAATAGGATCCATCATGTACGCCATGTTGTGTACTCGTCCGGATATATCATATGCATTGAGCATGACTAGTAGATATCAGTCTACACCAGGTGAGGCTCACTGGATTGCGGTCAAGAACATCCTTAAGTACTTGAGAAGGACTAAGGATTTGTTCTTGGTGTATGGCGGATTGGAAGACTAGCTCGCTATAAGTGGTTATACCGATGCTAGTTTCCAAACCGACAGAGATGACTTCAGATCCCAGTCAGGTTATGTTTTCTGCCTGAACGGTGGGGCTATCAGTTTGAAGAGTTCCAAACAGCCAACTGTGGCAGATTCACTACAGAAGCCGAGTACATAGCAGCATCAGATGCAGTTAAGGAAGCTGTTTGGATCAGAAAATTCGTGGGAGACCTGGGCGTCGTTCCTAGCATTGCAGATCCCATTGAGTTGTATTGTGACAACAATGGTGCGATTGCGCAAACTAAGGAACCCCGCTCACACCAGAGATCCAAACACATACTCAGGCGATTTCACTTGATCAGAGAAATCATCGACAGAGGAGACGTGAAGATAAGCAGAGTGTCGAGAGATGATAATATTGCCGACCCGTTGATGAAACCTCTCACTTCGTCAAAACATGATGGTCATGTTAAGGGTATGGGGATTAGATGCTTGTAGGATAGATCATAGAGTATAGTGGGAGATTGTTGGTTGTGATGCTCTAGGATGATCCGTGATATGACACTTTGACTTAGTATTGATTCATTGGTTCATGAATGCATTACTCTTTCCGTTATATGATTGGCATGTTTGTTATATTTCGGTATCCTTGAATCATTAGAGAATGATTCTAAACACCCTGGTCAGTTATCATTGTGGGAACAATGATGAATTAAGACTAGCATGAGGTGTGATCGATGCATTGGATGCATATCACAATCATGGGTACTCGTTGTGAACGAGTGACTGGTTGACCCGCATGAGATTGTCACATGGACAGAGTCATGACTTGAATCTCATACATCTGTTCGTTCTTGGATCCTCAGACCTGAGATGTCTAGAGTATCTGATATGAGGAGTGGCGTGTCTTGACTGCGTCAAACGTCGTCTTTAACCGGATGATTATAACGGCGTTGATCAGATACGTTCATGAATCATATGGAGATAGTAGACATGCAATATGGGACTTGTCACCTCCTTAACAGGAGAGATATCACTGGGCCCTCTCGTGGAAATCGGACTATGAAAACGCGTGGCCATGCTATAGATGAAGTTGCATCTATTTTATTAGTCGATTTGCCAAGACGAGAAAGTAGTTGAACTTGAAGGGTGGCTCAAACCATGCCCTTGTTCAACATATGATATCGTGAGACAAAGGATCAGAACTTGAGCTGTTACTGCCTTGCTTAGATCGCCTCTAACTCAATTCAACGTGGGTAGTTATGGCATCTTGCTAGAGGCTAACCATGACTTGTAGATCGGGATTGGTTCTCGAGGCTGCTGCCATGGCGAATGGGCCTACAGGGTCACACACCATTAGGGATGGACTTATATGTGAAGTATCGGAAAGGAAGACTTGGATTTGGTCGAAAAACGGTTTTTGGATCAAATCAGAGTGTCGGGACGGTTTCAGCCTTCTGACTCGGACTGAGTCAGTATTTGACTCGGACCGAGTCAGTATTTGACTCGGACCGAGTCAGTATTTGACTCGGACCGAGTCGGTTCCATGCGAGTCTTGGCTGATGTTTTGACTCGGACCGAGTCAAGGTTTTGACGTGGACAGAGTCAATACTCAATGGGCCGAGTCAAGAGTTGACAATGGGCTTGGGCTGATTCGTTTTGACTTTCCGATACTTCACATATAAGTCCATCCCTAATGGTGTGTGACCCTGTAGTCCCATTCGCAGTGGCAGTAGCCTCGAGAACCATTCCCGATCTACAAGTCATGGTTAGCCTCTAGCAAGACGCCATGACCACCCACGTTGAATGGAGTTAGAGGTGATCTAACCAAGGCATGGTTTGAGCCACCCTTCAAGTTCAACCGCTTTCTCGTCTTGGCAAATCGACTAATAAAATAGATGCAACTTCATCTATAGCGTGGTCACGCATTTTCATAGTCCGACTTCCACGAGAGGGCCCAGCGATATCTCTTCTATTGAGGAGGTGACAAGTCCCATATTGCATGTCTACTATCTCCATATGATTTGTGAACGTATCTGATCAACGCCGTTATAATCATCCGGTTAAAGACGACGTTTGACGCAGTCAAAACACGCCACTCCTCATATCAGATACTCTAGACATCTCAGGTCTGAGGATCCAAGAACGAACCGCTGTATGAGATTCAAGTCATGACTCTGTCCATGTGACAATCTCATGCGGGTCAACCAGTCACTCGTTCACAATGAGTACCCATGATTGTGATATGCATCCAATGCATCGATCACACCTCATTCTAGTCTTAATTCATCATTGTTCCCACAATGATAACTGACCAGGGTGTTTAGAAACATTCTATAATGATTCAAGGATACCGAAATATAACAAACATGCCAATCATATAACGGGAATGTAATGCATTCATAAATCAATGAATCAATACAAAGTCTAAAATGTCATATCACGGATCATCCTAGAGCATTACAACCAACACAATCAACAAGATAGTCAGTGAATGCTTGCCTCATATACTCGCCACCACGATCTGATTGTAGTGTCTTGATCGTCTTGCCAAGCTGGTTTTGTACTTCGTTTCTGAAAGCCTTGAACATTTCAAGTGTTTCAGACTTATGTATCATCAAATAGACATAACCGTATCGACTGAAATCATCAGTGAACGTAACGAAATACAGATAACCTCCTCTAGCTGGACAGCTCATTGGTCTGCATACATCACTATGTATTAGGTCCAATAACTCTGTCGCTCTCTATCCTTTCCCCTTTAAAGGATGCTTTGTCATCTTACCCATTAAACAAGACTCGCAAGATTCAAGAGACTCAAAGTTAAATGAATCCAGAAGACCTTCAGAAAGAAGCTTTTGTAAGCGTTTCTCGTTTATATGGCCTAGACAACAATGCCAGAGGAAGGTCAGGTTTAAGTCGTTTGGCTTAAACCGTTGAGTTCGAAAGCTGATCATTCAAGACGTATAAACCATTAACTAGATAACCATTACCATAGTAAATATCGTCTTGATAAATCATCAAACTCGAGTTCTCAATAACAAACCGAAAACCATCCAAATCCAGACATGAAATAGAAATAATGTGTCTGCTAATCGCAGACACATAGTAACAATTACTTAGTTCTAAAACAAGTTCAGAAGGAAAATGCAAATCATAAACGCCAACACACAATGCAACAACTCTTGCTCCATTTCCGACTTGTAGATCTGCTTCTCCTTTAGCTAGCATCCTACGTCTTCTTAGTCCCTGCACATTTCCACAAATGTGTGAGGCACTTCCGGTATCCAATACCCACGAAGATGTAGTACAGATGTTAGCTTCTATAACATGAATACCTGAGGCAGAAGCTTCACCAAGCTTCTTGTCCTTCAGATCCTCCAAGTAAAGGTGACAATTACGCTTCCAGTATCCAGACACTCCCCAGTAATGATAGTTACCCTTATCGGGTTTAGGCTTAGACGTAGAGGCAGCTTTTGCCTTCTTCGCCGCCTTCTTTTTGGCTTTGCCCCGCTGCTTCTTACAGGAGTTTTTCTCAACAGCAAGCACAGTCTTCGGCACCACAATATCCTGCTCGGCCGATTTCAGCATCCCATGCAGTTCGGCTAAGCTCTTAGTCATCCCGTGCATATGGTACTGCATCACGAACTAGTTATAGTCCTCGGGTAATGACATCAGGATCAAGTCTGCAACCAAGTCACCATCGAGTTTCACTCCCATACGCTCAAGTTCCTCAACATGTGCTCGCATGTTGAGTACGTGGGTGTTGACAGAGCTGCCTCTCGGCATCTCCGTCTTCACTACAACTCTTAGCATCTTGTACTTTTCAGTACGCGCTAGCTCCTGAAACATGGTCTTGAGCTGGTGTTGGTTTAGTGCTCTATGATGTACTGTTCATGAGCTTTATTTAGATACATTCGATGTATTGATACTTTCTATGGTTTTATGAGAGTATTTGATTCATTACTTGTTCCTGCATGCTAGATATGTTATGAAATCCATGTATCATTATGAATGATACTAAACTCCCTAGTCTTGTGTCATTATGGGAATAACGACATAATAAGACTAGTATGATGTGTGATTGATGATCACATAGATGATCATAGGTATTGGATACGATCACAATCATAGGTATTCGTTGCAGAACGGAATACTGGACTGACCCGCATGAGATTGTCACATGGACTAGCGTCATGACTTGAATCTCATACGACGATTCCATGATTGGATCCTAAGACCTGAGATATCTACAGAATCCAACATGAGGAGTTGCGTGATTTGATTACGTCAAACGTCCTGCGTAACAGGAGGACTACAAAGGCGTGTATCAGGTACGAAACGAATCATGTACTGGATTGTAGATAGTCAAGACGAGATTTGTACCTCTCGTAAAAGAGAGAGATATCGCTGGGCCCCTCGTGTGAGCAAGACTGTAGAAATGTGTGGCCGCACTATAGACGAACGTCGTCTATTTCAGACAGTCGAACTCAGTGAACGAGAAAGCAGTCGAATCAGATAAGGTGGCTTGTCCATGCCTTATGTTCGACATATGATATCGCGATACAAAAGGATCATCAGCCGAAATCATCACTGGAGTTCGTATGATCACGAACAAACTCTATTCGAGATAGGTAGTCATAGTGTCTTGCTAGAGACCGCCTATGACTTGTATATCCGGAATAGAGATTTCGGACTATACTGCTATGTCGAATGAGCCTACAGGGTCACACACGCAGGGAAGGACAAAAACACGAGAGAAAACGACGGAAAACCGAGGCGGAAGGGTCCAGACCGGACGGACCGAAAGGTTCGGAACGGACGGTCCAGACCCTACGGTCCAGACGTGTGGTCCGTCCGTTCTGGAGACTGGAACGGACGTTCCACATTAGCACGCAGACCGTCCGTTCTACGTGGTGGAACGGACGGTCCACGTTTTAGGCAGACCGTCCGTTCTACACACTGGAACGGACGGTCCCAGTGCTTTTCTGGACCGTCCGTTCCGGGTTCCGGTTTTCCGAAAATTAAACCGAAATTAGGGTTAAATCACTATATAAGATAGAGATTAAAACCCTAATGTAGGAGAGACTTTTAGCAGCCGACTTTTGGCAGAAAAGAGAGGGTTTTTGGAGATCCAAAAACGAGTTCTAAGTCTCGGGATTTCTCGTTTCTATGATTCAATAGTAGCATGGTTCTAGGGTTTCATTAAAATTTTTGTTTTATATCCGCTGCGCAAACCCTAGAATCGATCTCTTAGGAGTTAGATTCGCTCATGAGATCCCAGGAAACCCAACAGTGGTATCAGAGCCTGGTTGTTCTGTTTTGATTTCATAGAACCCGATCACGCATGTTTTAGGATTTGAATTGTTTGAATCTATGTTTGCTTTGATATCTATGCATGTTTGATGATTGAATCTAGTGTAGATTGCATGTTTCATGTTGCATAGAGTGCAGGAGTTTGAATTTTGGGTGTACAGAAGAATTCGGTTCAGTTTCGGGTCTGATCGGGGCTGAGAACGCGGGGAAACGTGATCTGATCACGGAGAACTACCCTAGACCGTCCGTTCTGGTAAGCCAGAACGAACGGTCCATGGGTGACGGACTAATTGGCATAGAACGGAAGGTTGGACCGTCCGTTCTGACTTTTGCAGTCGAGACCGAACGTTCTGCCAAGCCTGGAACGTCCGTTCTACCTCCAGAACAGACGATCCGAAGTCCAGATTCCGAAAATTTCCGTTGCATAATCTGATCAACTGTAACTCAAATAGACATGATTCATTCTTATGGATGGTCCAAAGTGAATGAATACATGTAACTTAATCAAGATATAGTATATGCTTGATTGAGTGGGAGCTCCGAGATTGGGATTACATAATCGAATGGATGGTCTATTCGGATTATGAACAATCGTTGCACAGAAACCGATTAGATCTAGAAGCTCTATAAGTAAAAATGTCTATCCATTTATAGAGGTGATTTATTTTATGGTAAAGGTTACCATATTAATGGCCTTTATGTTTTGGATGACGAACCGTCTACATACAGGTCAATCTATAACGTTTGTGCTAAACGGTTTAAGCCGAACGACTTAAACCCGACCTTTCTCTGGCATTGTCGTCTAGGCCATACAAACAAGAAGCGCATACAGAAGCTTCATTCTGAAGGTCTTCTGGATTCATTTGATTTTGAGTCTCTTGAATCTTGCGATTCTTGTTTGATGGGCAAGATGACAAAGCATCCTTTCAAAGGGAAAGGACAGAGAGCGACAGAGTTATTGGATCTGATACATAGTGATGTATGCGGACCAATGAGCTGTCCAGCTAGAGGAGGTTATCTGTACTTCGTTACGTTCACTGATGATTTCAGTCGATACGGTTATGTTTATTTGATTAGACATAAGTCTGAAACACTTGAAATGTTCAAGGCTTTCAGAAACGAAGTGCAGAACCAGCTTGGCAAGACGATCAAGACACTTCGATCCGATCGTGGTGGCGAGTATATGAGCCAAGAGTTCACTGACTATCTGATTGATTGTGGTATTGTATCACAATTAACTCCTCCTGGAACGCCACAATGGAACGGCGTGTCTGAACGGAGGAAACGAACACTGTTAGACATGGTTCGGTTTATGATGAGTCAGACAGATCTTTCGAAGTCCTTCTGGGGCTATGCTTTAGAGACCGCCGCGTACCTGCGGAACAGGAGTCCAACGAAGTCGGCTGAAACGACACCATATGAGATATGGACGGGGAAGCGTCCCGCGTTATCGTTTGTCAGAATTTGGGGTTGTGACGCTTATGTGAAGCGTCAGATGACTTATAAGTTATCCTCCAAATCTGATAAGTGTTTATTTGTCGGCTACCCTAAGGAAACTAAGGGTTACTACTTCTATATTCCGGCAGAGAACAAAGTGTTCATTGCCAGGAATGCGACTTTTATGGAGCGAGAGTTCGTCTCCAAAAGAGTCAGTGGGAGTAGGATCGAACTTGAGGAAGTTCGAGAGCAGCAAGTAGACGTTGAGCCGAGTGAACAAGTTGAAGATGTTCAACCTGTTTCACTGCCGGTTGTGACTCAACCTTTGACGAGTGAGCCTCGGAGATCAGGCAGGATTCGCCAAGAGCCAACGAGATATGGATTTCTCGTGACTGGGAATGAGGAACTCATGTTATTAGAACATGACGAGCCCACCACATACCCAGAGGCTATGGCGAGTCCCAACTCCGAGAAATGGCGCGAGGCTATGAAGTCTGAGATGAATCCATGTCAGACAACCGAGTATGGACTCTGGTTGATGCATCTGAAGGGATAAAACCCATCGGATGCAAGTGGATCTTCAAGAAGAAGACCGACATGGATGGCAACGTGCACACGTATAAGGCACGACTTGTGGCGAAAGGATTCCGTCAAATTCATGGTATTGACTATGATGAGACCTTTTCGCCCGTAGTTATGCTGAAGTCCATCAGGATCCTACTTGCCATAGCCGCATATTATGACTATGAGATATGGCAAATGGATGTCAAGACCACGTTCCTTAACGGGAACTTGACCGAGGATGTGTACATGACACAACCCGAAGGTTTTGTCGATCCAAGGAACCCGAGGATGGTTGCAAGCTTTAGAGGTCCATCTATGGACTGAAGCAGGCTTCGAGGAGCTGGAACCTTCGCTTTGATGAGAGAATAAAAAAGTTTGGTTTCTCACAGAACGAAGACGAGCCATGTGTTTACAAGAAGGTTAGTGGGAGCACAGTTGTATTTCTAGTGCTGTACGTGGATAACATTCTCCTTATAGGGAATGACGTTCCTACCTTGCAAGACGTTAAGTCTTGGCTAGAAACGCAGTTTTCTGGATCTGACTGGTATCTACTCGTAATGCTCAACGCGTAGGATACATCCGGTCGAGTACAAAGCATGGCATACATGATGGATCCAATTGCCGAAGCATATGGAATCCGATCCATGCGTTCTCGCTCATCAGGTGTCGTAGGACACTGACTTTTGCAGAGAACTGTGCCACTGCTCATCGGTAAGGTTCCTTTCTTGGAATCTTGCATCTTGAACCGTTTCAAGACCTTATCGATATATGTACTCTGACACAATCCCATCATGTATGTCATGCTTTGTACTCGACCGGATGTATCCTATGCGTTGAGCATTAGAGTAGATACCAGTCAGATCCAGGTGAGTCGCACTGGATCGCCGTCAAGAACATCCTGAAGTACTTGAGAAGGACTAAGGATATGTTCTTGGTATACGGTGGGTCGGAAGACGAGCTCGCTGTAAGACGTTACACCGATGCTAGTTTTCAGTTAGACCCGGATGACTACAGATCGCAGTCTGGCTATGTTTTCTGTTTGAACGGAGGCGCTGTTAGCTGGAAGAGTTCCAAGCAAGCGACCGTTGCAGATTCTACTACAGAAGCTGAGTACATTGCAGCGTCGGACGCAGCAAAGGAAGCTGTTTGGATCAGGAAGTTTGTTGGCGACTTGGGTATCATTCCGAGTGCTGATAGCCCCATTGCTCTGTATTGTGACAACAATGGAGCGATCGCACAAGCGAAAGAACCCAGATCCCATCAACGATCCAAACACATACTCAGACGATTTCACCTTATCAGGGAAATTATAGACAGAGGAGACGTACACATTTGCAGAGTGTCGGCACTCGGTCCTCCGGATTTTCAAGGGCCGCCGGGAGCGCATCGGACACCACGCGACGTGCGGTGCTCTTC
>NW_010965180.1:186293-187624 GCF_000463585.1 Tarenaya hassleriana
GTAATCTATTCCTTGTCAAATTAGGATTTTTGGAAAGTCTATATAAGGAGAATGTCTTCTAGGGTTTTAAGTGAAGAAGAAGAAGAAAAGAAGAAAAATAAAACCCTAAGCCTCCAAAAACCTTGCACACAAGAGAGATCGAGATCTCTAGTCCTGATACCATTCTAAGAAGTTCGTCACGGTCAACTTATCCTTCTCAAAGATAGATCGCATCGTCAAACTCGGTACGCTACCGGTTGACGCCATGTCGTACAAAAAGAGACAAAACAGAACGAACAAAACAAAAATGCAGATTCTATCAATGGTCTACTACCAGCTAGTCCATCATCAATCAATGTCAACATATCCATGATCTATTACCAGCTAGTCCATCATCAACCAATGACAACATAGATGCAAACACAAGATATATTCCCATAAAGAAAACTAACCCTACAATAATTTTCTATATGGGACTAAGATCCGTATTTCACATAAGAATGAGTTGTTACACTCAGCCTTACGCTATTTAGGTAGAGATCTAATGTTAATCACATCCAATGTGACTCTTAGATCGTTTATGAGACTATGATATCGAATATCATTGCATACTCGTCTCATCTGTATCGTTAAGTCTCAAGTCAAACTCGACAACTTAACCTAAGGTAAACCATATTCAAGCTGTGGGAACCACGATTTCCCACCCTGCTTCACAAAGATAATCGGCACGCTCAACTTTGGTGATGAGGACATCGGATCTAACAACATCTCGTAAAGAAAATCTTGGCGGAAGCATACACAGAGCAAAGGTAACGGCAAACCGAGTTCCACAACCGAGTTCCACCTCGGATCGAAGCCACCAAGTAAAAGGAAGTTGCTTGGAGTGCAAGACAATTATCCAAAGGAAGCTTCTTCATCATCAAGGCAACTCCAACAACTATCTTCCCAACCACCTCATTTAATGCAACATCAAGGAATTCCAACAACTAGCTTCCCAACCACCTCATTTAATGCATTGGACTCCTACCCCTTTTGCATGTTCTTGTCATTTAATGTTGTAGTTGAGAATTCTAGCCTATATAAAGGCCTTGTAATGCATCATTTGTAATCAAACTTGTAGAATGTCTCAAACATTTCGAGTTTTATAAACTCTTCTTCGGTTTGTCCGAAATTTATCCCGATCTTCGGTGTGTCCGAGATCACGAGTTTGGTGTGTCCGAACTCAAGCCTTGGTGTGTCCAAGGTCCACTATCTATTCTTCCCCTTCGTTCCATCCATTTTTCTATCTTAGTTTTGAATTCGAGAGCCTCTTAGAGCCGGTGATTGAAACTAAGATCCATCCAATTCCCCTT
>NW_010965180.1:188586-190824 GCF_000463585.1 Tarenaya hassleriana
TGATGAGGACATCGGATCTAACAACATCTCGTAAAGAAGATCTTGGCGGAAGCATACATGGAGCAAAGGTAACGGCAAACCGAGTTCCACAACCGAGTTTCACCTCGGATCGAAGCCACCAAGTAAAAGGAAGTTTCTTGGAGTGCAAGACAATTATCCAAAGGAAGCTTCTTCATCATCAAGGCAACTCCAACAACTATCTTCCCAACCACCTCATTTAATGCAACATCAAGGCAACTCCAACAACTATCTTCCCAACCACCTCATTTAATGCAACATCAAGGCAACTCCAACAACTATCTTCCCAACCACCTCATTTAATGCATTGGACTCCTACCCCTCTTGCATGTTCTTGTCATTTAATATTGTTGTTGAGAATTCTAGCCTATATAAAGGCCTTGTAGTGCATCATTTGTAATCAGACTTGTAGAATGTCTCAAACATTTCGAGTTTTATAAACTCTTCTTCGGTTTGTCCGAAATTTATCCCGATCTTCGGTGTGTCCGAGATCACGAGTTTGGTGTGTCCGAACTCAAGCCTTGGTGTGTCCGAGGTCCACTATCTATTCTTTCCCTTCGTTCCATCCATTTTTCTATCTTAGTTTTGAATTCGAGAGTCTTTTAGAGCCGGTGATTGAAACTAAGATCCATCCAATTCCCCTTCGTTTTAACACAATCTGAACGCGAATTCGAGAGCCTTCTCCGTGAAGTGCGGGTGATTGCGTTTTGGATCAGATTCCATCCTCTCCGAGCCAAGGCGTGTATCATTTGGCATGACCCGTGTTACGGATGATCGATGCCTTGACAGGCGCTCTAGTAATGGGAGGTACACACTTAGCATTACATAAATAAGGGATTTTCGAAACCACACTTAGATCAAGCATCTACTTTTAAGCTATGAGAACCACCATTTCTCCATCTTGCCTCACCAAGATAGCACGGCACATCCAGCTTTGGCATGGCCCATGACACGTACGATCGAGGTCTTGACAAGTACTTTACTCGTAGAGCTCCTAGATCTAACCGGTTTCTGTGCAACGATTGTACATATCAAGGATCAACAATTATTCCTTGATCAGTTGTATTACATAATCCGAATAGACCATCCATTCGATTATGTAATCCCAATCTCAAAGCTTCCACTCAATCAAGCATATCCAATATCTTGATCAAGTTACATGCATTCATTCACTGTGGACCATCCATAAGAATGAATCATGTCTATTTGAGTTACAGTTGATCAGATTAAGCAACGATTGCGTAATCGGACCTAGAAAACGAAAAATTTTGGGATCTGAACATCGGACCGTCCGTTCTGGACGCAGAACAGACGTTCCAGGTTTGGCAGAACGGTCGTTCTCGACTTCAGAAGCTAGAACGGACATTCCACTCCGAGACAAGTCGGAACGGACGGTCTGCAGCAGACGGAACGGACGGTCCAGTGCAGACCTTTCGTTCTGATCTGTGTAGTCCGCCACCCCTGGACCGTTCGGTCTCGCTTACCCAGAACGGACGGTCTAGGGTTCGTCTACGTGATCAGATCACGTTCTCCGACATTCTCAGCTCCGATAAGACCCGAAACTGATCCGAATTCATCTGTAGACCCAAAATTCGAACTCCTGCACTCCATGCAACATGAAACATGCAATCTACCATAGATTCAATCATCAAACATGCATAGAAATCAAAGCAAACATGGATTCAAACAATTCAAATCCTAAAACGTGCGTGATCGGGTTCTACGAAATCAAAACAGAGCAACCATGCTCTGATACCACTGTTGGGTTTCCTGGGATCTCTAGAGCGAATCCTATTCCTAAGAGATCGATTCTAGGGTTTGCGCAGCGGATGTAAAACAAAAATTTAATAAACCCTAGAACCATGGTTCTATGAATCGTAGAAACGTTAGAACGCTTACCTCAATCGATCCGGGGCCTGTATCAATTGAAGAATTCGTCTGATCACGAAAGGGAGGAAGAATACCTCGTCCTCTACACGTATCCACATCTCGGGATGGATTCCAACGGTTGGAACTTGACTGCTAGGACCCGAATCTACTATTCGGTTTTGTGCTTTGAGAAAACGGGACTTCAATAACACTCTCAAACCTCTTGGATCTCACCAAAAGTCTGTCAAAAGTGTTCTAAAGTCGGCCACCTCTTTTAGGGTTTTTAATCTCCTTCTTATAAGGTGATTTAACCCTAATTCAGTTTAATTTCGGAAAAACTGAAGCCCGGAA
>NW_010965180.1:190879-204671 GCF_000463585.1 Tarenaya hassleriana
AGTGCACCGTCCGTTCTGGACCGTCGGGTCGGGATCTGGCGGACCGTCCGTTCCGGACTTCTGGTCCGTCCGTTCAAGACCCTTCCGTCTTGGTTTTTCCGTCGTTTTCTCGTGCGTTTTGTCCTTCCCTGCGTGTGTGACCGTGTAGGCTTATTCGATATAGTAGTATAACCCGAAATCTCTATTCCGGATATACAAGTCATAGGACGGTCTCTAGCAAGACATTATGACTACCTATCTCGAATAGAGTTTGTTTGTGATCTTACGAACGCCAGTGATGATTCCGGTTGATAATCCTTTTGTATCGCGATATCATATGTCGAACATAAGGCATGGACAAGCCACCTTATCTGATTCGACTGCTTTCTCGTTCACTAAGTTCGTCTGTCTGAAATAGACGACGTTCGTCTATAGTGCGGCCACACATTTCTACAGTCTCGCTCACACGAGGGGCCCAGCGATATCTCTCTTTTTTACGAGAGATACAAATCCCATCTTGACTATCTACAATCCAGCACATGATTCGTTTCGTACCTCATACACGCCTTTATAGTCCTCCTGTTACGCAAGACGTTTGACGTATTCAAAGCACGCAACTCCTCATGTTGGATTCCGTATCAGGTCTTAGGACCCAATCATGGAACCGCCATATGAGATTCAAGTCATGATGCTAGTCCATGTGACAATCTCATGTGGGTCATTCCAGTATTCCGTTCTCCAACGAATACCTATGATTGTGATCGTATCCAATACCTATGATCAACGCTATGACCATCAATCACACATCATACTAGTCTTGGTATATCATTATTCCCACAATGATACACGACTAGGGAGTTTAGTATTGTTCATAACAATACATGGATTTCATAACACATAAGTATGCACAATATGTAATGAATAAAACACTCATCCATCCATAAATAGACCAAAAGTGTCAATACACCAAATGCATCTAAACAAAGCTCGCATAATAGTACATCATAGAGCATTAAACCAACAGTATGAAACATCGATATCGATATTCGGGAATGTCTAGATCTGGAAATCTAAAAATCTGATCTCGAGATGGTTGGGAATGTCGATCTCGAGGTTGAAGAACGTCGATATCGACGTTATAAAATGCCGATATCGATGTTCTAAACCTCAGATTCTCCCTTTTTTTATCTGAAGTTCGTTTCTCGCCCGAGACAAGTCCGTGACCTTCCTTAGCTCGTCTGTGGTTGTCTACTTGAAGCTCCAAAAACACCGTTTTAGCTCCGTTTTCATCCGATTAAGCGAATATTCCTGAAATTACATCAAAGAGTAAAGAAAACGGTATTTGTGCACAAAATATGGCCTAAATGCTAGATTTGTACGGAAAAGAGGGGTGAAATACAACTAAAACCATAGGAAAATAACGTCAAAAACCGATGTCATCACTCTTTCATCGCGAAACGCTTTTCTAGCCAAGATTAACGTCTTGCAAGGTAGGAATATCTTTCCGATGAGCAAGATGTCATCAATGTATAAGACCAGAAAAACATAACTGCGCTCCCACTGGCCTTCTGATAAACGCTTGATTCGTCATCGTTTTGCAAGAAGTCAAACTCTTTGATTGTCTCATCAAAGTAGATGTTCCAGCTTCTTGAAACCTGTTTCAGTCCGTAAATGGACCTCTGAAGCTTACACATCTTCCTTGAATGATCAGGATCTTCAAATCCATCGGGTTGTGTCATGTACACATTCTCAAGCAGATTTTCATTAAGGAATGCGGTCTTGACATCCATTTGCCATATCTCATAGTCGTAATATGCGGCTATAGAAATGAATATCCGAATGGATTTAAACATAGCGACGGACTAGAAGGTTTTTGATGGTTGTGATGCTCTATGATGATCGTACGATATGAGAACCTATGTATTATGACGAATTCATTAGATGAATGCATTGTTTGTTCATTATCTATTTTGCATATTTGATAAATAATGATATCCATGGATCGTTATGAATGATCCTAAATTCCTTAGTCGCTTATCATTGTGGGAGCAATGATGAATTAAGACTAACATGAGGCGTGATGGATGATCATAGTGATGATCATATGTATTGGATACGGATCACGGTCATGGGTACTTGATGAGGACATGGAGTCGGAACGCGAACACTCGGAGCTGGAACCGGAGTAGGAGCCCTTGGATGCGCAATTGGATGCGGAGCACACGGAGCTAGGAGCAAGCATCGACATCTCGTATCAATCAGCCGAAGATCAGCCCTTGGACACGTCAAGTGATCAAGACATTACACGATCACTTGATCCCGCAAAGCTCAACAACGACCATCACGCGAAGGTGCTCCACGAACGTACATTAGGGCCGAGCCGCCAATCACTCGCGCCAAAACTCGGGTACTTCGCCAACTGTTATATGGCATCGTTGATCAAGTCTTGAGCGGGATACGGGACAAAGACGAGGCCAACGCACCCCGACATGGCTTGCATCACGTTTTCACCATCATGGCCGAACCCTACATGAAAAAGGAAGCTTCTTGAGCTGCAAGCAAAGTCCCAACAGCTATATTCCTTCCCTCAACCACCATATTAAATGCATTTTTGGCTCCTCTTGTGCATGTTAAGCACAATTATGACCCCATTTTCTCTCTTTATAATTTCGAACTCTCCTTGTAATTTTCAGACTTGTTGTTGAATGAAATTTGCTTGATTTTATCTCTTTCTCTCGTCTTTGGTGTGTCCAAACGCGATCCAAGCTCGACGGTGTGTCCGCGGCTGTTCTAGGCTCGGTGTGTCCGGCCTTCGTCTTGTCCCCATCACTTGTCCGCTTAACCATTCCCCCCTTGGTTCGAGTTCGAATTCGAGTGCCTCATTCGAGTGCCGGTGATTGAACTCGAATCCCATCCACCTTTCACTTCGACCCTTCCATCCAATCCCGAATTCGAGTGCTTCTTGCGAGTGCCGGTGATCGAGATTGGCAGCCTTCCATCCTCCTCCGATCTGGGCATATATCAGTACTTAATTTGAACAAGTGACTGGATGACTCGTGTGAGATTGTCGATTGGATATAATCCACGACTTGAATCTCATATGATGGTTTACTTTGGATCCTTAGACCTGAGATATCTACAATATTCAACATGAGGAGTAATATACTTTGATTGCGTCAAACGTCGTCTTTAACCGGATGATTATAACGGCGTATTTCAGGTACATTACGAATCATGTAGTGAATAGTAGATAGCCAATATGGAACTTTGTCCCTCTCGAAAGAGAGAAATATCACTGGGCCCGTCGTAGGAGTGAGACTGTGGAAATGTGTGGCCACACTATAGATGAATGTCATCTATCTCTTACAGTATACTCAGGATACGACAAAGCAATCGAAGTGCGCTTCGATTTATGATATCGTGTGACAAAGAGGATCATTGTTCGAGCTATCACTGGCTTTTGGTTAGATCACATCTAACTCTTTCCGATACGGGTAATCATAATGTCTTGTGATGGCATCGGTTTTTGACGTTATTTTCCTATGGTTTTAGTTGCATTTTACCTCTCTTTTTCGTACAAATCTAGTGTTTAGGCCATATTTTGTGCACAATTACTGTTTCCTTTGCTCTTTGATGTAATTTCAGGAATATTCGCGTAATCAAACGAAAACGCAGTTAAAACGGTGTTTTTGGAGCTTAATTGGACCAAAAGGACAATCACGGACGAGCTAAGAAGGTCAAGGACTGTCGCGGGCGAGAAACGGACTTCGGAGCAAAAAAGAGAGAATCTCGAGAACCAAGCAATGGCGATATTTTTAGATCATTACAGATGATTATGCACCGCTTGTCTAGACTAGACGCCGAGCGGGCCCCAGAGCTGCATATGCAAGAACTGATAGGTCACCCTGGGCAACATCACCCCCCTCCTATCGATCTACCGAGCGATATAGAAAGCGATGTCCGACCAAGGCATAGGCCGAGAGAGAGAGTGGTAGATAATCTTCCCGATAGAGAAGAGCCCCGTAGGCACCAACACCACAGACCCCGAGAGATAGTTTCTGACGAGGAGTCGGATCCCGATTACATCCCTAGGAGGAACCCGCCTCGTAGAGCTAGACCCGAACGATGGGCAAACCAAGTAGAGGATGATAACCATAGACCAAACCGAGGTCAAGGGGGAGACCTTAAGCTTAAACCACCATTGTTCGTAGGGCGTATAGATCCGGAAGCGTATCTCGATTGGAAACGTCGCATGGATAACATATTCGAATGTTATTCGTATTCGGACCGTAGACAAGTCCAATACGCGGTGGCTCAATTAGCTGAAAGCGCCTTAGCTTGGTGGGACCAAGAATTAACTGAACGACGCCGCGCTCAAATAGAGCCAGTCGGCACATGGCGCGAAATGAAAGCGTTAATGCGGAAACGCTATATCCCACCTCATTTCCATCGCGAACTCCAGCGAAAATATCGAAGGATTTCGCAAGGTGTTAGGACCGTAGAAGAGTATTTCGAGGAATTTGAGCACCTTAGGAGTAGATTAGTGATGGACGAGGACGAGAAAACCGTGATGGCACAGTTCCTCGATGGCCTCAACGAGCGTAACTCGAAAGTCGAGCGTCATCCATACCAAAACCTCCACGAGCTCTTACACTTAGCCATGCAGATCGAAAAGCAAAACCAACGTAAGCAAGCCCGGCTAAGTAAGCCCAAACCCCTCGTCTAGCAACCCCGTTATCCTCCCTAGGACTACCTCCACACCCCGAAAAGAAACGACCGAAGGTCGTAGTTTTCCAAGTTACAAGGAAAAAGGAAAAGCTTCTGAAACCTCGCAATCTCGAACTCAAACTGACTCCACACGTGATCTACGAACACGGGAGATCATATGTTATAAATGTCAGGGAAGGGGTCATATGGCCCGTGATTGTCCAAATGCTAGGTTAATGATCATTACAGACAGCGGAGAATACGAGTCACTAGACGAGGAGGAGGCGGGCGATCTTGAGGAAGAGATCGCTTATCCGGATAGCGGTGAATTACTAGTCACTCGACGAGTACTTAGTACGCTAGTAACTCCGGAAGAAACCGCCCAACGAGAGACAATTTTCCACACCCGTTGCACGGTAAATGGGAAGGTATATGGAATGATTATCGATAGTGGGTCATGCACTAACGTGGCCAGCGCCTACATGGTGAAAAAGCTGGACCTACCCATAGAAAAACACCCGCACCCGTACAAGCTGCAATGGCTTAACAACAGCGGAGAACTCAAAGTGACCGAAAGGGTCAAAATTTCGTTCATCATAAGAAAATATCGTGACGAGGTCCTTTGCGACGTCGTTCCTATGCAAGCCGGCCATATCCTTTTAGGCAGGCCCTGGCAATTCGATCGGGAAGTAACCTACGACGGACGAGCCAACCAGTATTCTTTCGTGTATGACAAATGAAAGGTTGTGCTTGCGCCGCTGAACCCATCTCAAGTGCATGAGATGCAATTGATACTAGCCAAGGATTCTGAGCAAAAGAAAAAGAATTTCTATCTAAAGGCTAGTCATGTAGTGCGCACTGTTCGTCAAGAACGCACGATGTTTCTCTTGGTCTTCAAAGATCAATTGAGCTTATCCTTGGATACACCACCGCATAGTCCTGCTATTAGTCAACTCCTAGAACACTATAGCGACATATTTCCGGATGAAATTCCAGCAGGATTACCTCCTATACGCGGGATCGAACACCAAATCGATCTAGTGCCTGGTGCACCCTTGCCTAACCGGACCGCGTATCGGATGAACCCTGAAGAAACTCAAGAGCTCGAAAAACAAGTCCAAGATCTAATGAGTAAGGGTTATATCCAAGAAAGTCTTAGTCCTTGCGCTGAACCTGTATTACTTGTGCCGAAAAAGGACGGGACTTGGAGAATGTGTGTGGATTACCACGCAATCAACAACATAACGGTTAAGTACCGACATCCCATACCTCGACTTGATGACATGCTCGACGAACTCAGTGGACCATGATCTTCTCAAAGATCGATCTTAAGAGCGGATACCATCAAGTGCGAATGAGAGAAGACGATGAATGGAAAACCGCCTTCAAAACCAAACAAGGCCTCTATGAGTGGTTCGTAATGCCATTTGGGCTTACGAATGCCCCAAGCACATTCATGCGGCTCATGAACCATGTGCTAAGAGCCTTCATCGGAAAGTTTGTAGTGGTCTACTTCGACGACATTCACATCTATAGTCGAAGTGAAGACGACCATCTAGCGCACCTAGAGCAAGTAATGATCACTCTTCGACAGGAAGGTCTATACACGAACCTTAAGAAATGCTCGTTCTGCACAAACGAGTTAGTATTTTTAGGCTTTGTGGTCAGCTCTCAAGGGCTGCGAGTTGACGGCGAAAAGATCAAAGCCATAAAGGAGTGGCCGACGCCGTCTACTATCGGACATGTGCGGAGTTTTCTTGGCCTAGCTAGCTTTTACCATCGATTCGTCCGAGACTATAGCAGCATCGATGCTCCCCTCACCGCGATCACAAAGAAAGACGTGGTTTTCGAGTGGGGCGAGACTCAAGAGCGCGCCTTTTCCAAGCTAAAGGAAAGTCTCACGACCGCACCGGTTTTAGTCATCCCAAACTTTGACAAAACCTTTGAAATCGAATGCGATGCCTCCGGAATTGGCATTGGAGCCGTCCTGATGCAGGAGAAGAGGCTAGTGGCCTATTTTAGCGAAAAGCTCCGCGGAGCTACGCTAAACTATCCGACTTTCGATAAAGAGCACTACGCTCTCGTACGTGCGCTTGAGACCTGGCAGCATTATTTGCTCGCCAAAGAATTTGTCGTGCACTCCGATCACGAGACGCTAAAGCATCTTAAAGGACAAACCACGCTTAAGCGACGCCATGCCAAATGGCTTGAGTTTATTGAGACGTTTTCCTACGTGATCAAGTATAAGAAGGGGAAAGAAAACGTCATCGCGGATGCTGTCTCGTAGACATACGCTGCTCTCGGTCATGGAAGCCTGCATGCTAGGCTTCGCCTTCATCAAAGAAAACTATATGACCGATCCAGATTTTCAAGTCGTCATTGAGGAATGTAGGCATCGTGCTTCTGGTCCATTTTACATACTTGACGGGTACCTATTCTGCGATCGCCGACTTTGCATCCCCGCTGGGTCGATGCGAGACGTGATCATCCATGAGGCACATGGAGGTGCCCTTGCGGACATTTCGGAGTAGATAAGACGCTGGCCATCATCCAAGAACATTTCTTTTGGCCGCACCTTAAGCGAGATGTGAGGAAATTTTGTGCTAAATGCATCGAATGCCATTGAGCTAAATCGAAAGCACATCCTCATGGCCTTTATATGCCATTACCGATTCCGACCCAGGCTTGGGTAGACATTTCGATGGATTTTGTCCTCGGTCTCCCGAAGCTACAACACAAGGACTCCATATTCGTAGTGGTCGATCGGTTTTTGAAGATGGCTCACTTCATACAGTGCGCAAAAACGGATGATGCCAAAAACATAGCCAACCTCTTCTTTCGTAAGGTTTTGCGGCTGCACGGTATCCCCAAGACAATAGTATCCGATCGAGATTCAAAATTCCTTAGCCATTTTTGGCGGACTCTATGGAAGAAGATCGGTATTAAGATTGTCTTTTCGATGACGTGTCACCCTCAAACAGATGGCCAAACCGAGGTCGTGAACCGCACACTATCGACTCTCTTACGAGCAACCATCGGGAAAAACCTCGGCAATTGGGTTGAATGTATTCCCCATATCGAGTTCGCATACAACCGAGCTACGCATTCTGCGACTCGCCATTCCCCGTTTGAAACCGTTTACGGATTCAATCCGATCACACCCTTGGACCTTGTAGCACTACCTAGTGACGAATGGATGAACGTAGAAGGGGGACAAAGGGCCGAGTTCATAAAAGAACTCCATCAGCGGGTGCGTGACAATATTGTTCGGAAAACCGAACAATATGCCCAACAAGCCAATAAGGGTAGAAAGGTCGTCACTTTTAACGAATGCGATTGGGTCTGGTTGCATTTCCGCCCGGAGTGCTTTCCCGACAAAAGGAAGTCCAAGTTAGCACCACGCGGAGACGGCCCCTTCAGAGTCATCGAACGCATCAACGATAACGCATATCGACTCGAACTTCCTGGTGAGTATACCGTTTCTAATTCTTTTAATGTTACTGATTTGATTCCTTACATTGCAGGATCCGACTTTTCGTGGGCGAAAACCTCTCAAGCGGGAGGGAATGATGAGGACATGAAGCCGGAACGCGAACACTCGAAGTTAGAACCGGAGTAGGAGCCCTTGGATGCGCAATTGGATGCGGAGCACACGGAGCTAGGAGCAAGCATGGACACCTCGGATCAATCAGCCGAAGATCAGCCCTTGGACACGTCAAGTGATCAAGACATTACACGATCACTTGATCCCGCAAAGCTCAACAACGACCATCACACGAAGGGTGCTCCACAAACGTACATTAGGGCCGAGCCGCCAATCACTCGCGCCAAAACTCAGGCACTTCGCCAATTGTTATATGGCATCGTTGATCAAGTCTTGAGCGGGATACGGGACAAAGACGAGGCCAAAGCACCCCGACATGGCCTGCATCACGTTTTCACCATCACGCCGAACCCTACATGAAAAAGGAAGCTTCTTGAGCTGCAAGCAAAGTCCCAACAGCTATATTCCTTCCAACCACCATATTAAATGCATTTTTGGCTCCTCTTGCATGTTAAGCACAATTATGACCCCATTTTCTCTCTTTATAACGAACTCTCCTTGTATTTTTCAGACTTGTTGTTGAATAAAATTTGCTTGAGTTTATCTCTTTCTCTCGTCTTTGGTGTGTCCAAACGCGATCCAAGCTCGACGGTGTGACCGGGCTGTTCTAGATGCACATACAAGCTATATTCCCATGCAGAAAATTAACCCTACAATAATTTTCTATATGGTTCTAAGATCCGTATTTCACATAAGAATGAGTTGTTACACTCAGCCTTACGCTATTTAGGTAGACATCTAATGTCAATCACATCCAATGTGATTCTTAGATCTTTTATGAGACTATGATATCGAATATCATTGCATACTCGTCTCATCTGTACCATTAAGTCTCAAGTCAAACCTGATGACTTAACCTAAGGTAAACCATATTCAAGCTGTGGGAACCACGATTTCTCACCCTGCCTCACAAACATAATCCGGCACGCTCAGCTTTGGCATGACCCGTGTTACAGACGATCGATGCCTTGACAGGCGCTCTAGTAGTGGAAGGTACACGCTTAGCATTACTTAAATAAGGGATTTTCGAAACTACACTCAGATTAAACATCTACTTTCAAGCTATGAGAACCACCATTTCTCCATCTTGCCTCACCAAGATAATACGGCACACCCAGCTTTGGAATGGCCCATGACACGTACGATCGATGCCTTGACAAGTGCTTTACTCGTAGAGCTCCTAGATCTAACCGGTTTCTGTGCAACGATTGTACATAATCCGAATAGACCATCCATTCGATTATGTAAACCCAATCCCGGAGCTCCCACTCAATCAAGCATATCTTATATTTTGATTGAGTTACATATATTCATTCATTATGGACCATCCATAAGAATGAATCATGTCTATTTGAGTTACAGTTGAACCCATTAAGCAACGATTGCATAATCGGACTCAGAAAACAAAAAATTTCGGAATCTGTACCTCGGACCGTCCGTTCCTGATATAGAACGGACGTTCCAGGCTTGGTAGAACGAGCGTTCTCGACTCCAGAAGCCAGAACGGACGTTCCACTATGAGACCAAGCGGAACGGACGGTTTGCAGTGGGCGGAACGGACGGTCCAGTTCAGACCTTCCATTCCAATCCATTCAGTCTGTCACCCTGGACCGTCGGGTCTGGCATACCCAGAACGGACGGTCTAGGTTAGGTCTACGTGATCAGATCACGTTTTCCCGCATTCTCGACCCGTTCAGACCCAAAACTGATCTGAATTCATCTGTAGACCCAAAATTCGAAGTCCTGCACTCTATGCAACATGAAACATGCAATCTACCATAGATTCAATCATCAAACATGCATAGAAATCAAAGCAAACATGGATTCAAACAATTGAAATCCTAAAACATGCGTGATTGGGTTCTACGAAATCAAAACAGAGCAACCAGGCTCTGATACCACTGTTGGATTTTCCTGGGATCTCTAGAGCGAATCCTATTCCTAAGAGATCGATTCTAGGGTTTGCGCAGCGGATGCAAAACAAAAATTTATGAAACCCTAGAACCATGCTACTATGAATCGTAGAAAAGTAAAAACGCTTACCTCAATCGATCCGGGGCCTGTAACAGTTGAAGAATTCGTTCGATCATGAAAGGGAGGAAGAATACCTCGCCCTCTACACGTATCCACACCTCGGGATGGATTCCAACGATTGGAACTTGTCTGCTAGGACATCAAAAAGTGTTCTAAAGTCGGCCACCTCTTTTAGGGTTTTTAATCTCCTTCTTATAAAGATATTCAACCCTAATTTCGGTTTAAATTTGAAAAAACCTGAAGCCCAGAATGGACGGTCCAGAAATGCACGTGGACCATCCGTTCCAGCACGCTACAGTCGTGTCTGGACCTGGCGGACCGTCGGGGCTGGCCCTTTCGGTCCATCCGTTCCAGCCCCTTCTGTCTCGGTTTTTCTATCGTTTTCTCGTGCGTTTTGTCCTTCCCTGCGTGTGTGACCCTGTAGGCTCATTCGATATAGCAGTATAATCCCAAATCACTATTTCGGATATATAAGTCATAGGCAGTCTCTAACAAGACACTAGGACTACCTATCTCGATCAGAGTTTGTTCGTGATCTTACGAACGCCAGTGATGATTCCGGCTGATGATCCTTTTGTATCGCGATATCATATGTCGAACATAAGGCATGGACAAGCCACCTTATCTGATTCGACTGCTTTCTCGTTCACTGAGTTCGACTGTCTGAAATAGACGACGTTCGTCTATAGTGCGGCCACACATTTCTATAGTCTCGCTCACACGAGGGACCCAACGATATCTCACTCTTTTACGAGAGGTACAAATCCCGTCTTGACTATCTACAATCCAACACATGATTCGTTTCGTACTTGATACATGCCTTTATAGTCCTCATGTTATGCAGGACGTTTGATGCATTCAAAGCACGCAACTCCTCATGTTGGATTCCGTAGATATCTCATGTCTTAGGATCCAATCATGGAACCGCCATATGAGATTCAAGTCATGACGCTAGTCCATGTGACAATCTCATGCGGGTCAATCCAGTATTCTGTTCTCCAACGAATACCTATGATCATGATCGTATCCAATACCTATGATCATCTATATGATCATCAATCACACGTCATACTAGTCTTAGTATATTATTATACTAATTCTCAAGTTACGATACTAGTCCAAGAAGTTCGTACTTGAGAACAATTCTCAAGTTACGATACTAGTCCAAGAAGTTCGTCCCAGTTAATTTGTCCTTCTCAAGGATAGATCGCATCGTCAAACTCGGTATGCTACCGGTTGAGGCAATGTCCTACAGAAAAAAAAAATAAAAACAGAACAAACAAAAACAAAATGCAGATTCTATCAATGATCTAGTACTAACTAGTCCATCAACAATCAACGACAACATAGATGCACATACAAGCTATATTCCCATGCAGAAAATTAACCCTACAATAATTTTCTATATGAGACTAAGATCCGTATTTCATATAAGAATTAGTTGTTACACTTAGCCTCACGCTATTTAGGTAGACATCTAATGTCAATCACATCCAATGTGATTCTTAGATCTTTTATGAGACTATGATATCGAATATCATAGTCTTCTAGGACCCGAACTTGCTATTCGGTTTTGTGCTCCAAGAAACCGGGACTTTGATCACACTTCAAACCTCTTGGATCTCACAAGTCTGTCAAAAAGTGTTCTCAAGTCGGTCACCCTTCATTAGGGTTTAATCTCCTTCTTATAAAGTGATTTAACCCTAATGTCGGTTTAATTTTCGAAAAACCCGAAGCCCGGAACGGACGGTCCAGAAATGCACATGGAACGTTCGTTCCAACTTGCCAGAACGGACGGTCTGCCTACGTGGACCATCTGTTCCAGACAAGCCAGAACGGACGGTCTGCCTTCTGTGAACCATCGAGTCTGGACCTGACGGACCGTCGGGTCTGGCCCTTTTGGTCCGTTCGTTTCAGCCCCTTCCGTCTCGGTTTTTACATTGTTTTCTCGTGCGTTTTGTCCTTCCCTGCGTGTGTGACCCTGTAGGCTCATTCGATATAGCAGTATAATCCGAAATCTATTTCGGATTATACAAGTCATAGGCGGTCTCTAGCAAGACACTATGACTACCTATCTCGAATAGAGTTTGTTCGTGATCTTACGAACGCCAGTGATGATTCCGGCTGATGATCCTTTTGTATCGCGATATCATATGTCGAACATAAGGCATGGACAAGCCACCTGATCTGATTCGACTGCTTTCTCGTTCACTGAGTTCGACTGTCTGAAATAGACGACGTTCGTCTATAGTGCGGCCACACATTTCTACAGTCTCGCTCATACGAGGGGCCCAGCGATATCTCTCTCTTTTACGAGAGGTACAAATCCCGTCTTGACTATCTACAATCCAACACATGATTCGTTTCGTACATGATACACACCTTTATAGTCCTCCTGTTATGCAAGACGTTTGACGTATTCAAAGCACGCAACTCGTCATGTTGGATTTCGTAGATATCTCAGGTCTTAGGATCCAATCATGGAACCGCCATATGAGATTCAAGTCATGACGCTAGTCCATGTGACAATCTCATGCGGGTCAATCCAGTATTATGTTCTCCATTGAATACCCATGATCGTGATCGTATCCAATACCTATGATCATCTATACGATCATCAATCACACATCATACTAGTCTTAGTATATCATTATTCCCACAATGATACATTTACTAGGGAGTTTAGTATTGTCATAACAATACATGGATTTCATAACATATCAAGTATGCATAATACGTAATGAATCAAACACTCATCCATAAACTCTTAGAAAGTATCAATACATAAAATGTATCTAATTAAAACTCGCATAACAGTACATCATAGAGTACTAAACCAACACCACGACTACCAGGCCAGGCAGACAGACCACCCCGACCACCAGCGAGGACTGGAGTGTTGGTTTTTCCTGGGATCTCAAGAGCGAATCTAATTCCTAAGAGATTAGTTCTATGGTTTGCGCAGCGGATGAAAAACAAAAATTTTGATGAAACCCTAAAACTTATCATGCATGATCTTGTAGAAACGTTAGAACGCTTACCTCAATCGATCCGGGACCTGTATCAATCGAAGAACGCGTCTGATCACTGTAGGCAGGATACCTTGCCCTCTACACGTATCCACACGGCGGAAAGGATTCCAACATCTCAAAAAAAAAACCAAACAAGAAAAAAAAAATTCAACCAAAAAAAAAATCACATAATGGTAATTGGTTTTCAATTCTTGTTCAATTCTTAATATTTATGTTTTGTATTAATAACTAACTATTGTTTTTTTACAGTTTCGTAGGCGATTTTCTGGTTCCGGAGGATTGTTAGCGGGTTCTTCAGGAGCACCACCACCGCCGCCACCTTGTTGGACGGTGGTACCGGACAACATCTAACGTTCTTGGTGGCATTCGTTCATCGTAAGTTATATTTTTAAAATTTTATTTAAATAAAATAAATAATCACTAACTCTAATTTTTT
>NW_010965180.1:205409-205674 GCF_000463585.1 Tarenaya hassleriana
TATGACTATGAGATATGGCAGATGGATGTCAAGACCGCGTTCCTTAACGGGAACTTGACCGAGGATGTGTACATGACACAACCCGAAGGTTTTGTCGATCCTAGGAACCCGAGGAGATATGATCGAACAGCTCAAAATCATGTTTCAGGAGCTAGCGCGTACTGAAAAGTACAAGATGCTAAAGGCTCTAGTGAAGACGGAGATGCCGAGAGGCAGCTCTGTCAACACCCACGTCCTCAACATGCGAGCTCATGTTGAGGAACTT
>NW_010965180.1:205921-207371 GCF_000463585.1 Tarenaya hassleriana
AATTCCAACGGACGACCGTTGTAAATACCGTTGTAACATTCCAACGGAGTTTCCAACGGAAATTCCAACGGATATCCGTGGTAAATACCGTTGTAAATCCGTTGGAATATTTCTAACGAATATTCTAACGGTCCCGTCGGAAACTAGCCACGGATGTCCGTTGGAATTTCCGTTGATATATTCCGACGAACAAATCCGTTGGAATTCCGTTGAAAATATACCACGGAAGAACCGTTGGAAATCCGTTGAAATATTCCAACGGATGAAGGCGTTGGAATTCCGTTTGGAATTTGCCACGGAATTCCAACGGATCTGCATTTCTAACGACTGATTTCCAACGGATAAATCCGTTGGAAAAGTCGAATTCCAACGGATTTTCGGCCATTTCCAACGGATTTGCCGGTTGGAATTTGGGGTTTTTTTTGTAGTGGCGTAGATCCGCTTCTCCCTTAGCTAGCATCCTACTTCTTCTTAGTCCCTGCACATTTCAACAAATGTGTGAGGCACTTCCGGTATCTAATACCCATGAAGATGTAGTACAGATGTTAGCTTCTATAACATGACTACTTGAGGCTGAAGCTTCACCAAGCTTCTTGTCCTTCAGATCCTCCAAGTAAAGGTGACAATTACGCTTCCAGTGTCCAGACACTCCGCAGTAATGACAGTCACCCTTATCGGGCTTGGGCTTGGGCGTAGAGACAACTTTTGCCTTTTTCGTCACCTTCAGTTGTTCTCAACAGCAAGCACAGTCTTGGGCACCACGATATCCTGCTCGGCCGATTTCAGCATCCCATGCAGTTCGGCTAAGCTCTTAGTCATCCCATGCATATGATACTGCATCACGACCTGATTATAGTCCTCAGGCAATGACATAAGGATCAAGCCTGCAACCAAGTCAGCATCGAGTGTCACTCCCATGCGTTCAAGTTCCTCAACATGAGCTCGCATGTTGAGGACGTGGGTGTTGACAGAACTGCCTCTCGGCATATCCGTCTTCACTAGAGCTTTTAGCGTCTTGTACTTTTCAGTACGCGCTAGCTCCTGAAACATGGTCTTGAGGGGCCATGCTTCCCAACATGAGACATGAGATCTCGATGTCGTCAGTATGATGCTTCAACCAAGCATCCTTGACGGCTCTCGTGGCATTGGCTGCAGGCTCTGGTGGTAGAGCCCCTTCCAGGACGTAAGACTTCTTATCGTGCTTCAGAACAATTCTCAAGTTCCGATACCAGTCTAAGAAGTTCGTCCCGGTCAGCTTATCCTTCTCAAGGATAGATCGCATTGTCAAACTCGTTACGCTACCGGTTGACACCATGTCCTACAAAAAAGACAAACAGAACGTACAAAAACAAATGCAGATTCTATTAATGATCAACTACCAGCTAGCCCATCATCAATCAGTGTCTACATATCTATGAACTACTACCAGCTAGTCCATCATCAATCAATG
>NW_010965180.1:207508-211683 GCF_000463585.1 Tarenaya hassleriana
TCCCATGCAGTTCGGCTAAGCTCTTAGTCATCCCATGCATATGATACTGCATCACGAACTGATTATAGTCCTCAGGCAATGACATAAGGATCAAGTCTGCAACCAAGTCAGCATCGAGTGTCACTCCCATGCGCTCAAGTTCCTCAACATGAGCTCGCATGTTGAGGACGTGGGTGTTGACAGAGCTGCCTCTCGCCATCTCCGTCTTCACTAGAACCTTTAGCGTCTTGTACTTTTCAGTACGCGCTAGCTCCTGAAACATGGTTTTGAGCTGTTCGATCATATTAAACACACTCTTCCCCTCAAACTGCCTCTGCAGATTCGGGACCATGCTTCCCAACATGAGACAGGAGATCTCGATGTCGTCAGTCTGATGCTTCAACCAAGCATCCTTGACGGCTCTGGTGGTAGAGCCCCTTCCAGGACGTAAGACTTCTTATCGTGCTTGAGAACAATTCTCAAGTTCCGACACCAGTCTAAGAAGTTCGTCCCGGTCAGCTTATCCTTCTCAGGTGCTCTAATAATGGGAGGTACACGCTTAGCATTACATAAATAAGGGGTTTTTGAAACCACATTCGGATCAAGCATCTACTTTCAAGCTATGAGAACCACCATTTCTCCATCTTGCCTCACCAAGATAGTACGGCATACCCAGCTTTGGCATGGCCCATGACATGTACGATCGATGCCTTGACAAGTGCTTTACTCGTAGAGCTTCTAGATCTAATTGGTTTCTGTGCAACGATTGTTCAAAATCCGAATGGACCATCCAGTCGATTATGCAATCCCAATCCCGAAGCTCCCACTCAATCAAACATATCTAATATCTTGATTAAGTTACATGCATTCATTCACTATGGACCATCCATAAGAGAGAATCATGTTATTCTGAATCACAGTTGATCGGTTTTAAGCAACGATTGCTCAAACCAGATCCCAAAATGCAAAATCAAATTTTTGGTGAAGCGTCGGGTCCTAGACCGATCGGTCTAGGCGGTTCGGTCTTCGGGTCTGCGTCGGTCCAGACCTTTCGGTCCAGAATGGTCCAGACCGATCGGTCTACGCATGCAGACCATTCAGTTCGGACCTGTCGGTCCAACCGACTTGCAAAACCCTAGACCGATCGGTCCAAAGGACCAGACCGATCGGTCCAGGCGAAAACGTGATCAGATCTCGTTTTCGTCGTTTCTGCCCCGTTTTAGACCCGAATTCGACCCCGTTTTCGCCCGCGAACTCAGAATTCGAAGCTCTTGATTATGCAACAATGAACAAAAAATCTACTCTAGATCCATAATCAAATCATGCATAGCATCAAAGCAAACACGGATTCAAACAATTCAAATCCTATAACGTGCGTAATCGGGTTCTAACAAAAATCATGCAGAAAAACCAGGCTCTGATACCACTGTTGGTTTTTCCTGGGATCTCAAGAGCGAATCTAACTTCTAAGATATCAGTTCTAGGGTTTGCGCAGCGGATGAAAAACAAAAATTTTGATGAAACCCTAAAACCTATCATGCATGATCTTGTAGAAACGTTAGAACGCTTACCTCAATCGATCCGGGGCCTGTATCAATCGACGAACGCGTCTGACCAGTGTAGGCAGGAAGAATACCTTGCCCTCTACACGTATCCATACGGCGGAAAGGATTCCAACGGTTGGAACTTGTCTGCTAGGACTGAAGAACGCTTCTTTCTTTGCGCAAGGGTTTCAGGGATCTTTCTCTTAGCTTTCTCACTCTCCAAACCTCTCCCTAGGGTCTGAAAATCGTGCCAAAAGAGTTGGTTGGCGTTCCCCAAAGTTAATCACCCTTAAAACCCTAATTAGAACGAGTTTAGTAAATCCCGACGTCTGGACCGGTCGGTCTGGAGCATTTTAACATCTGGACCGATCGGTCTGGAACAATTTCCGGACTTCACATGTTACCTCTGGACCGACCGGTCTACGTCTAGACCGATCGGTCTGGGTTAGCTGGACCGATCGGTCCAGACCTTGTGGACCGGTCGGTCTGGCCTCCGCTCCACCGGGATTTTCTCGTCTCTTTTCGTGCATTCGTCATTTCCTGTGTGTGTGACCCTGTAGGCTCATCCGATATAGCAGTATAACACGAAATCTCTTATTTCGGTTACACAAGTCATAGGCGGTCTCTAGCAAGACACTATGACTACCTATCTCGAATAGAGTTTGTTCGTGATCCTACGAACGCCAGCGATGATTCCGTTTGATGATCCTTTTGTATCTCCATATCATATGTCGAATATAAAGCATGGACAAGCCACCTTATCTGATTCGACTGCTTTCTCGTTCACTGAGTTCGACTATCTGAAATAGACGATGTTTGTCTATAGTGCGGCCACACATTTCTACAGTCTCGCTCACACAAGGGGCCCAGCGATATCCCTCTCTTTTACGAGAGGTACAAATCCCGTCTTGACTATCTACAATCCAGCACATGATTCGTTTCGTACCTGATACACGCCTTTATAGTCCTCCTGTTACGTAGGACGTTTCACATAATCAAAGTACGCAACTCCTCATGTTGGATTCCGTAGATATCTCAGGTCTTAGGATCCAATCATGGAACCGTCATATGAGATTCAAGTCATGACGCTAGTCCATGTGACAATCTCATGCGGGTCAATCCAGTATTTCGTTCTCCAACGAATACCTATGATTGTGATCGTATCCAAATACCTATGATCATCTATATGATCATCAATCACACATCATACTAGTCTTATTATATCATCATTCCCATAATGACACAAGACTAGGGAGTTAAGTATCATTCATAATGATACATGGATTTCATAACAGATCTAGTATGCAAGAACATGTAATGAATCAAATACTCTCATAAACCATAGAAAGTATCAATACATCAAATGTATCTAAATAAAGCTCATAAACAGTACATCATAGAGCACTAAACCAACATGGAGCAGCCCTGAGAGTTTATGCTCTCGGTGCCGAGTAGGAGATCCAGGAGGAAGAGAAGGAGGAGGCTCACCGTGATGGAGCCGAGGCTGCCGCGATCCCAAGTACTCTACATCTCTATGGAGTTATCTGTTACACGTTGTTTGATACCGGGGAAACCCATAGTTTCCTGAGTGCGAGAGTAGCGAAGAGGCTTGAGACGGGAGAGATCGAGCGGAGGAGTGATTTTACCGTGCGCATACCTTCTGGAGAGACGTTAGCAGTGTACAGGATCCTGCGAGGCGTACCCCTTGAAGTATGCGGTCGTATATTAGCCACTGATCTCATTGTGATACCCATCGGGGGATTCGATATCATTTTGGGCATGGATTGGTTGACGAGGTTCCAAGACTACTGTTGGGTTTCGCTACGGGTTCCTAGCATGCGATCATATCGATCTAGGGTTTGGTTTACTAGGTTTCATGCAGCGGAAGGATATTCTGAACCTAGTCAAACGTCACACGCAACCAAACCTGCAAAACCCGAACAGATCGTGTATATCACCGTGGGAATCGAATACTTACCTCTTTCTTGAAGAAACGGAAGTAGGAGTCGATCCGGGGCCTGTTTAATCACCTAGGACTGAAGTTACAGTCCCTCTACACGTATCCACACCGACGGGAAGGATTCCAAACGCTTTTGGAACCGATCTGCTAGGATCTGTGAAGTATATGAAGTGGGATCTAATCCCGAGAGCTAGAACTATGAAAGAAACGATTTCTTCTGAGTTTTTGCTCTGTTTTAGGGTTCTTTTCGTCTGTCTTAGGTTGAGGACGGAGTCCAATACCCTTTTTATAAGATAGGAACCCTAATCCTTGTGAAAAGAGACTTTTTCCGAGTATTGACTCGGTCCGAGTCAGAACTCTGACTCGGTCGAGTCAGAACGAATCAGCCCAAGCCCATTGTCAACTCTTGACTCGGCCCATTTAGTATTGACTCGGTCCGAGTCAAAACTTTGACTCGACCGAGTCAAAACATCAGCCAAGCCCAAAACACTTTCTGGGCTTCGGAACTGACTCGGTCCGAGTCAAGTACTGACTCGGTCCGAGTCAGAAGGCTGAAAACGTCCCGACACTCTGATTTGATCCGAAAACGATTTTTCCGACCAAATCCAAGTCTTCCTTTCCGAAACTTCACATATAAGTCCATCCCTAATGGTGTGTGACCCTGTAGGCCCATTCGCGGTGGCAGCAGCCTC
>NW_010965180.1:220857-221974 GCF_000463585.1 Tarenaya hassleriana
CATATGGCGTACATGATGGATCCAATTGCTGATGCATATGGTATCCTACTCATGCGCTCTTGCTCATCCTGTGTCTTTGGACACTGAGTCTTGCTAAGAGCAACGTCATGTCCCATTGGCAAGGCACCCTTCTTGGAGTCTTGCATCTTGAACCGATTTAAGACCTTGTCAATGTATGTACTCTGACTTAGGCCAAGAAGCCTTTTCGATCTATCTCTATAGATCTTGATTCCTAGAATATAGGCGGCTTCTCCTAAGTCCTTCATCGAAAAGACTGATCCTAGCCAGGATTTTACTCCTTGCAAGGTAGGAATGTCATTTCCGATGAGCAATATATCATCTACATAAAGCACAAGGAAGACCACTGCGCTCCCACTGACCTTCTTGTAAACGCATGGCTCATCTTCGTTTTGCAGGAAGCCAAACGTTTTGACTGCCTCGTCAAATCGAAGATTCCAGCTCGTCGAAGCCTGCTTCAGTCCATAAATGGATCTCTAAAGCTTACACACCTTCCTCGGACTCTGAGGATCGACAAAACCCTCGGGTTGTGTCATGTACACATCCGCGAGCAAATTCCCGTTAAGGAATGCGGTCTTGACATCCATATGCCATATCTCATAGTCATAATACGCAACTATAGCCAGCACAATCCGTATGGATTTAAGCATCACAACTGGTGAAAAGGTTTCATCATAGTCTATACCATGAATCTGCCGAAACCCTTTCGCTACGAGTCGTGCCTTATAGGTATGCACGATGCCATCCATGTCGGTTTTCTTCTTGAAAACCCACTTACATCCAATGGTCTTAATACCATCGAATGAATCGACCAAAGTCCACACTTTGTTGTCGTACATGGATTGCATCTCAGACCCCATGGCCTGGTGCCATTTCTCGGAATCGGAACTCGCCACAGCCTCTAAATACGACGTAGGCTCGTCATGTTCTAACAACATGAGTTCGTCGTTTCCAGTCACAAGAAAACCATATCTTGTAGGCTCTTGGTGAATTCTACCATATCTCCGAGGTTCACTAGGAGGTGCTGTCTCAACAACTTGACACAGGTTGAACTGATTCGCCCTGTTCACTCGGTTCCTCGACTATTTGTGGTTCTCGA
>NW_010965181.1:0-232 GCF_000463585.1 Tarenaya hassleriana
TGAGCCAAAAACTGGAGATATTTTTACGGCTCGTTTTGCTGATTGTCAATTTAATGAGAATAACAAGATTCATTTCAGAGTGTCAAAAGAGACCAGATTGGATTAAATGGAAGTTCAAAGGATCATACATTTACAAAACATTGCAAATCAGTTACCAGATGCTTTTGCAGATACAACTAAGGTAACAAGATCATATATAGATGCTGCGAATGTCCCAGCTCGAATCGAAATT
>NW_010965182.1:0-1248 GCF_000463585.1 Tarenaya hassleriana
GAATATTGTATGAGGTATACACTGACGCATCCAGGCACGGACTCGGTTGCGTGTTGATGCAGGAGGGGCACGTGATTGCTTACGCGTCAAGACAGCTGAAGAAACACGAGGAGAACTACCCGACGCACGACATGGAGTTGGCGGCGGTAGTTCACGCGCTGAAGATCTGGAGATCGTATCTGTATGGGGAGAAGGTTAAGCTCAACACGGATCACAAGAGCTTGACTTATGTGATATCTCAGAAGGATCTGAACCTGAGACAACGAAGGTGGCTGGAGCTGATTGCAGATTACGATCTGGAGATAGCCTACCACCCGGGTAAGGCTAACGTAGTGGCCGACGCTCTTAGTAGAAAGAAGATCTTAGCGGCCATACGTGTTGTCACCGCATCTCGCAGCAACGCCGAGGAGTTGACTGCGATGTTGGGACACCTCTCATTGACAGCAGAAGAGTCGACGCCGACTCTGATAGAGCGCGCGGTCAGGGGACAGCGCGGGGATCCCTTACTCGCTCGATACATGGATCACATTGAGGAGTATAGCCTTAAGGGCTACCGCATCGACGAGCAGGGAGCATTGAGACTGGGGAACCGACTATGCGTGCCCGACGACCCATAGCTGAGGCAGGAGATTTTGTCGGAGGCACATCAGTCGAGGTTAGCAATACATCCCAGAGCGAGCAAGATGTACCAAGGATTGCGACAGTGGTATACTTGGCCGAGAGTCAAGAGAGATGTGGCGGACTATGTAGCGAGATGCCTCCCCTGCCAGCAAGTGAAGGCCGAGCGACAAATGCCGGGAGGGAAGCTACAACCGCTGGAGATACCTGAGTGGAAGTGGGATTCGATCGCCATGGACTTCGTGGTCGGATTACCACTCACGCCCAGCAAGAAGAACCCCATTTGGGTAGTCGTGGACCGACTAACCAAATCCGCTCATTTCCTCCCTATCCGGCAGGAATATCCTATTGAGAGGTTGGCGCAAATCTACATCGACGAGATCGTGCGTCTACATGGGGTTCCGAACGAGATCATCTCCGACCGAGACGCCCGATTCACATCACGACTGTGGAAGGCGATACAGGAGGCTCTGGGAACGAAGCTCAAGATGAGCACAGCATATCACCCCCAGACGGACGGTCAGTCGGAGCGGACGATACAGACTCTAGAGGACATGCTCCGAGCATGTATTATGGAGTGGGGAGCTCCGTGGGACCAGTACATGACGTTGTGCGAATTTGCGTACAACA
>NW_010965183.1:0-1677 GCF_000463585.1 Tarenaya hassleriana
AAAGAGATTAACATACATTTATTTATATATAATTATTTATTGTCTAGAATATATCTATATTCTTCTTCTAATGACTTCACATATTGTCTACGTGGCGGCGAAATTCTCAACCAATTTAAATGTAACTTATATAACGAAAATAAAAATATACACAATATTATAAGGCATGTTAATGATCAATGCATATTACTTTGAAATTAAAAATAATGCAAGGAACCAAAAGAGAAATTAATAACCTGAGAGATGACACCAAGAACACCGAGCGAAACCATGACAGCGTTAAAGTCCATCGGAGGATAGTAGTTCTCATAATTAAGAACCCTAACCTTTACGAACCCTTCACCAACCGTGCCAGGGCTAATCAGCCGAATCTCGGTCACGTAATCGTGGATCCCACTGCCATTCACTCGCAACGTGCTTCCGTGGGACCCGGTTGCTAACAGACCGCCGACCGTCGACCCCCACCAGTACGGGCCGCATGGTAATGCCATTCCCACCGCGGCAGCGTCCCGTATGAACTGTCGCAGAGAAAGACCGCTCTCCGCCGTCATTGTCAAGGCGTTTGGGTCCACACTCACTGTACGGTTCAGGAACTTGGTGCTTATGAGGAGGCCGTCTTCCCCGTCGGTGCACGCCAGCTTCGGGATGCTGTGTCCGAAGCGTGTGACAACACGCATCTTCTGACGGATTCTTGTAGCTTCGGCTACGGCCGTTACTAGCTCAACCTCGTTTGTCGGATACACCACCTTGGCGGCTCGACACACGGATCGGTCGGGGAACGTGCCGTACGCGTTCGTAACCGTGCAGTTGGTGTTGGCGGAGACACACGTGAAGGGTTCCTCCGGAGGAGTTGAACCGACGGCGGACAAGAGCAACTGTAAGATGAGAAGGTAATAAGATGAAACTGCCATGGTTAAGAATGATTTTTTTTTTTGAAAAGGGGTGAAAGAATGATTTTGTTGATATTATATTATTCGAATGATTATATAAATGAAGATGAGAAGGTAATGAGTGTAATGGGTATGTATATATAGAGTTCACCAATCCGCCGTCGTCCACCAATCCCCACAGCTACGTAAATCCTACGTGTCGGAATACATGCATGAATAACTCGGCTTCTTTGGATACGTAATTCCCGATAAACTGTCTAATTTTCTTAGAGAAGAAGATGTTTAAAACCCTCAAATTCTACAAACTCTTTATTCTCATTTGTAAACAAATCATTTCAAGTATCCCTATATGTAGTTCCCAGAGCTACGTAAATCCTACGTGTCGGAATACATGCATGAATAACCCGGTTTCTTTGGATACGTAATTCCCGATAAGCTGTCTAATTTTCTTAGAGAAGAATATGTTTAAAACCCTCAAATTCTACAAACCCTTTATTCCCATTTGTAAACAAATCATTTCAAGTATCATTAGCCTATATGTAGTTCCCAGAGCTACGTAAATCCTACGTGTCGGAATACATGCATGAATAACCCGGTTTTCTTGGATACGTAATTCCCGATAAGCTGTCTAATTTTCTTAGAGAAGAATATGTTTAAAACCCTCAAATTCTACATATTCATATATATTCAATAATACATATGCATATATATACATATATACGCATCAATAATATGCATATATGAAAAATCGTAAATTATGACGAATTTTGATCGATAGATTATGAAT